>NW_021853495.1:0-5776 GCF_003651465.1 Formica exsecta
GTTAATAAATAGTTAATAAATATATAGTTAATACAATAAATAATAGATAATATATAGTTATTAATAGATAAAAGGTAATATATAGTTTAATATTTACAATGTCTTCAAAGAGACGTACTAAATGGAAAAAAATTAATGAAAGAGTTAAAAAACATCTTGCAATACTTGAAACAGAGGATAAGGAAACAAATAGTGTCGAAGAACCAATTAGATCAAAATATTCTAAAGAATTTCTTAATTCTGACTTGTTAGAGCATTGCCAGCAATTCAATGAATGTGAATTCCTTTCTGATTGGTTAATAAATGAGGATGAAAGTATAAATTTTAATTGTGTTAATAATGAATCTGATAGCTCTCTCTCTCTCATGTTCTTCTATTGAATATTATTTATCTGAAGATGATTTTGAAAGAAATTCTAACGATAATAATATTGCAGAATTTTCTGTTAGTAATAGTTATAATGTATTAACAAATTCTACAGTAAATATAAATCCTAACTTAGCAAGTAATCTTGCCCAGTGGGCTCTTGAATATAGAATCTCTCACACCGCTTTGAATTCTCTATTACATATATTAAAGAAATACAATCTTATTGAATTTACTGATGCTAGGACTTTATTAATACTTTCTGTTTTTGATATGTGTGGTGGAAAATATTGTTATTTTGGAATTGTCAATAACTTAAAATCTTTGTTTGTAAAAGTACCCTTATTGAAATCGTTACAAGAAATAAACTTATTTGTTAATATTGATGGGCTGCCATTAGCCAATAGTTCATCAATTCAATTTTGGCCGATACTTTGCAAAATAGATCAATCATTTTGTAAACTTGACCCTTTCATTGTTGCTGTATACTGCGGCCAATCTAAACCTCCAGATGTACATGAATATCTGCAAGATTTTATACAAGAGTACAAACATCTTTGTGATGTTGGCCTAGCTATCGATACAAAACTATATTCAGTTACGGTTTTAGGCTTTATTTGTGATGCACCTGCTAGAGCTTTTGTTAAAGTAATTAAAGGTCATAATGGTTTTTATGGTTGCGAAAGATGCACACAAAAAGGAACACATCCGTTTGGTGCAACAATATTTAATGAAATCGATGTTCAAATAAGAACAGATGAGAGTTTTTTGCTACAAACGCAGTTGGGGCATCACAATGGTATTTCTCCTTTAACAGAGATTAATTTTCCTATGGTTACAAAATTCATATTAGATCCAATGCATTTAGTTTATTTAGGAGTTATGAGAAGAATGCTTTTTCAAATGGTGCAAGGGAATAATTATTTTTGTAAATTAGATGCAAGAAGAATTAATATCTTATCCAAAAGATTAGAATCGTTGCATAAATACATTCCTGTAGATTTTTCGAGGAAACCACAAAATTTGAATAAAATAAAAAAATGGAAAGCTACTGAACTACGCCAATTTCTCTTGTATACTTCACTTTTTGTTTTGAATGGAATTATTTCAAATAATCATATGGAACATTTTAAGATTTTTCATACTGCTATATTTATTCTTTCACATCCAAACTTAGCAGTACAATTATGTAATTATGCACAGGCTTTACTGATAGAATTTGTTAAGACTTTTGATGAGTTCGTTGGACCAAATTCAAAAATTTACAATGTTCATAATCTTGTTCATCTTCCAGATGATGTTAGAAATTTTAATAGGACATTAGATGATATAAGTGCGTTTGATTTTGAAAATTTGCTGGGAGAAATAAAAAGATCTCTTCGGGGTGGGAAAAAATCATTAGCACAATCATCACGACGACTTTCTGAAAATGCTTCCATTCCTGGGAAATATATTTCTAATTGGGTATTAAAACGAAAACATGAAAGTGGGCCACTTGTTGCTGGCATGGAAAGCTCTAATCTAAGTCAGTATAAAGAGATAATTATTGACAAGTATCATTTTGTGGCTTGTCATAGAGCTGATCGTTATGCGTTGTTAAAAAATGGAAATATTATACAAATTTTCAATATTGTTCTTAAAAATGCACAAGAAATACATTGTTCCGATTTAATTTGTAAGGAATTTACAAAATACGGTAATTATTTTAGTTATTCTTGTGAATCTCAAAAATTAAAAATATATAGAATGTATAAACTGGAAGACTCATCTAAAATAATTAATTTATCAGAAGTAGAAGCCAAATGCATTGTATTTGAAGATAATATTTCATACATTGGATATCCTCTTTTACATACACTTACTAATAAATTTAATTAAGCTAATATTTATGTCTCTTTTCAAAATATATGTTTTTTTGCCAATGTGTTATTTTAATATATGTAGATATCTTTTTTTTAAATATCTTTTGTGTAGTGAAACAAGTGATTATGCAATATTTTTGTACTTTTTGATTATATTATCCAATATACGTAAAAAGATATTCACAAGCATTGCAGAAATATTTTGTTATTAATGTAAAAAATTGATCGATAAATGTCATATGCAACGTCATATGTTTATATATGCAGATGCAAAAATATTCAATAGTTGAATTTATTGAAGAAAATACTGTTGAAATTATCCTTTCTTCCTGGATATTATCTAATAACAAAACTGCATTATGGCCTAAAAACATAATTCCATCAATCCTAAAAAGATACCTAAAGAACAGTACTGTACCCAGTGATGATTGGAACTCTGTCAATATAAGAGTTTTGGGACATACAGGTATAGACTTTATATTTTTACTTGCCATATTTATTTTTATATTGAATTGTTCTATTATCATGATACAGGATATGTAGATAAATTTGAACAAAAGTTAGTTTTATTTTTTCAAGAACTTTAACGTTTATTTGGTATCGATTTCATGGAAATATGTAATATAAAGCTTAACTTCTTTAGCATAAAAAGATATCTAAAACAATTATCACATAATGATCAATGTTACTAATTTATAATAAAACAATATTATACACAAATAAAACCCACACACACACACACATACCACACATACATACATACATACATACATACATACATACATACATACATACATACATACATACATACATACATACATACATACATACATACATACATACATACATACATACATACATACATACATACATACATACATACATACATACATACATACATACATACATACATACATACATACATACATACATACATACATACATACATACATACATACATACATACATACATACATACATACATACATACATACATACATACATACATACATACATACATACATACATACATACATACATACATACATACATACATACATACATACATACATACATACATACATACATACATACATACATACATACATACATACATACATACATACATACATACATACATACATACATACATACATACATACATACATACATACATACATACATACATACATACATACATACATACATACATACATACATACATACATACATACATACATACATACATACATACATACATACATACATACATACATACATACATACATACATACATACATACATACATACATACATACATACATACATACATACATACATACATACATACATACATACATACATACATACATACATACATACATACATACATACATACATACATACATACATACATACATACATACATACATACATACATACATACATACATACATACATACATACATACATACATACATACATACATACATACATACATACATACATACATACATACATACATACATACATACATACATACATACATACATACATACATACATACATACATACATACATACATACATACATACATACATACATACATACATACATACAAACATACATACATACATACATACATACAAACATACATACATACATACATACATACAAACATACATACATACATACATACATACAAACATACATACATACATACATACATACAAACATACATACATACATACATACATACAAACATACATACATACATACATACATACAAACATACATACATACATACATACATACAAACATACATACATACATACATACATACAAACATACATACATACATACATACATACAAACATACATACATACATACATACATACAAACATACATACATACATACATACATACAAACATACATACATACATACATACATACAAACATACATACATACATACATACATACAAACATACATACATACATACATACATACAAACATACATACATACATACATACATACAAACATACATACATACATACATACATACAAACATACATACATACATACATACATACAAACATACATACATACATACATACATACAAACATACATACATACATACATACATACAAACATACATACATACATACATACATACAAACATACATACATACATACATACATACAAACATACATACATACATACATACATACAAACATACATACATACATACATACATACAAACATACATACATACATACATACATACAAACATACATACATACATACATACATACAAACATACATACATACATACATACATACAAACATACATACATACATACATACATACAAACATACATACATACATACATACATACAAACATACATACATACATACATACATACAAACATACATACATACATACATACATACAAACATACATACATACATACATACATACAAACATACATACATACATACATTATTTATACATGAAATAGAACAGATAGAACTTGATCCGACTTGCCTACAACTCATATTGGGTTATTACCCAAACCCGAAATAATTCTTTTTTATTTTGCAATGCTATTGTAAATATTAGACCACTGTCGTTAGAATCCAGGGTAAATGTCTTTGTTCTGAAAAATATTTATATTCCTGAACACGTTTATTGTTGTGACCAACATTTGGATGATCGCGGATTTACAGTTACTGCTGCCAGGTTTGCGATTTATTTATAGACCATATGTAATAAAAGGTCAGCAACTGCAAGTTTTCTTAGAAGCTCTTCGTAATATAGCAAATAATAATTACTGTTTCTTAATTTTTTTCTGTTTTTATGTTATTCTAGATTCCGAAATAACAGAAACAAATCAGCATAAGAAAAAATTACAAAGAAATTCTCAAGCTACAAGCAGTTCGATAATATTCAATGAAAATGCAAAAATCCAAAGCGAAGAAATTAATGCAAAAAAGTCAAAAAATATTCAATATGTTAAAGAAAGTGAGATTCTGTTACAACTCTATTCTAGTTTAAGAAGAAATGGTTCTTTTAATTTAGTTATTTTTACTAATATAAATATATAACTTTTATATAATTTTTTCAGGAGTTCTGACAAAGATTTTTAAGCTAATTGAAGAAATCAGATTTGAAACAATTGCAACGAGAAAAGAACAGCAAGAAATTAAAATAAAACTAGATACTCTGTTAACACAAAATGATAATAGTACCATTAACAAATTTAGCCGTCTACTTCCGATTTCTTCAATGGAATCTTTTGATGAAATTGATCAGTGTTTGACAAATTCTGAGGAAGATTTTATATCTTTGGTAAGAATATAAAAAAGTAAAATAATGAATTTAATTATTTCCACAATGTTTTTGGAAAAACACATTTAATAATATATTACATTTGACATAAAAAAAATGAACGCGAAAACAATACATTTCTATATTTTTTTAAATTTTTGTTAACGTAATATTATAAATCAGAGCTATATATATATATATATATATATACA
>NW_021853495.1:9463-27169 GCF_003651465.1 Formica exsecta
GATCTATGTTTATATATAGCTTACTATGATATAATTTTCAAATTTTAGAAATTATTATTATTTTTTTTTGGATATCTAGTATAAAGCATATAGATTTTTTATATTAATAACTACTTAAGAACTAAGTTTGGAATGAAAAACTTGTATACAATTTAGTAGAAACTTATTTATAGATTTTTTTATTTTTAGAAATTGTTTCGAGAAAATTACAAAACGCATGAAAAAGTGAAATTCTAAAAAAAATATCGAAGTTCCTTGCAGAGAGTGGAGACAGAGAAGGAGGAAGAAAAAAAAGAAGAGAGCAAAATTAATAAACAGTGTTAGCGAGAGAGGTCGACGCGAGAGTGAGGAGTACTGCTAAATGTAATCTTGATGAGTAAGGAGGACGCAGAACTGTATGAAAGACGAGCGACTTGACAATACGTATTTTAATAAAATAACTTTGTACTATTTTTACAGATTAATGATAAATGATATCTAATATTTCCGCAAGCAACGGAGGGATAATCTCGAACGAGGAGACCGCACTGTTGAACGATAAGACCGCACAGAGAATCGGTGGATCGCGAGCCGCGAAAGCGCACTGGATTAACTGTCGCGACGGAACTTAGTCGAATAAAGCAGCGCGAGAAAATCTACGTGTACGCGTTGATTACTTTTTGTCAAGAGCCGGACGCGCCTTGTGCGCGCCTTTTTTATAATCTTGAATCCTTCTAGAAGGATCCAGTCGAACATCCCGCCCGCCTCGCCAGTAGCATTTGGCGAAATTTCTCTTAATTCGTACATAAGGAATCGCGGAAGTGAACGTTATTATTGCGCGATGTCGAGAGAAGACGAGAGACTTCAGTGCAATTCAATGTGATCGAGACGTGAACCATGAAGTAAGCAGAAGTACTCCCCGAGAAGAGCGAGGCGAAGAGAACGGTATGTAGTACAGAGGTGAGTATCCGAGCTCGCGGCCGCCCGCTCTTATCTACTGTGATCGCATGGCGTGATGTTAACCATAATCCCGTCCGTTGCTTGATCGAACGACCGGCGACTGGTCGCCGTCACGCTTGCCTATTATTAACACATAACAATACGAGTATACAGAAAGAGAATAAAATTAATATAAGAGAATAAAATTAATATAATTATATGCATGCCGTAAATTCTAAGAAAAACGTAAGCCGCTTGAGCGATCAAACTTGAGTCTCCTTGCTCGCAGTGCCATCGGCAACCGGCAAAAGAATGAGCTTTACTATAGGCCGGGTTAACTCCGTGGTAGCCGTACGGAGGGTCACAACACAAATTTGACCGTCTTCTCCGGGATGGATCCGAATGATGCGTGCCAAGGGCCATTTCGTTGGTGGCAGGTTTTCGTTTCGGATGAGGCATAATCGGCCGACTGTGAAGCCCGATTCCTTGCTCCACCATTTAGGGCGATGTACTAGCGAGTAGAAGTATTCCTGGGACCATCTTTCCCAGAAATGGTCCCGCATTTTTTGAAGGAGCCGCCAACGGGCCAGCTGGTTCATCGGCTTGTCCAGCATGGAAGGGTCAGGTATGGCGGTCAAAGCGGATCCCACAAGGAAGTGGCCTGGCGTGAGAGCGGAGAGGTCTTCCGGATCATCTGAAAGAGCCTGAAGAGGTCATAAATTAAGGCACGCTTCTACCTGAGCGAGGAGAGTGCTCATCTCCTCGTAGGTCAGGGTTGCATGTCCCATCACCCGCCTCAAATGATACTTGAAAGACTTGACGGTAGCCTCCCATATTCCGCCGAAATGAAGCGCCGAAGGTGGGTTGAATCACCATGTAATTCTATCGGCGGCGAGCTGCCTGACTATCGCTCGTTGTTCGGGACTGCTGGCCGCGAAGAAGGCCCATAGCTGTGCGTCAGCTCCCACGAAAGTCGTCCCGCAGTCACTGTGGATGGTCTGGCACAATCCGCAACGAGAAGTGAAACGACGCAATGCCGCCAAGAAGGCCTCCGCCGTATAGTCCGATACGATCTCCAGATGCACGGCCCTTGTGGAAAGGCAGATGAATACGGAGATGAAAGCCTTGTACGCTCGATGGCCTCTTCCTTTTGTTGTCCGCAACAAAATAGGTTCGGCGTAGTCGACGCCGGTGTGTAAGAAGGGTCGAGCTGGCGTCACCCGTTCGCGAGGCAGGCTGCCCATCAGTTGCTGTGGCGTCGCCGCCTGCACACAAGTCACGCAGCGAAGAATTTGTTGTTTTACGATGGCTCGGCCTCTAGGGATCCAATAACGTTGTCGGATCATCCCCAGGGTCATCTATACTCCGCCGTGCAGCGTCCGACGGTGGCACGCCTCGACTATTAGTCGAGTGAACGTCGACTCGCTAGGCAGGATGATGGGGTGGCGCTCATCGTAATCCAGGATGGCGTGCTTGAGACGTCCTCCGACGCGGATGATGCCCTGGCGATCTAGAAAAGGACTGAGTCTTATAAGTGGACTAGATCTACCCGGTCCGCGACCCTTTCGTATGGCCTTTAGTTCGTCCTTGTACTTGGTAGATTGGACCAGCCGAAGCCACAATAGGCGTGCGTCCTTCAGCTCGGCTGTCGATAAAACATTACCAGAGAGTCGCTCAGCCTCGTCCGCCGCTGGACCGGCATTTCCTCGTCGCGGGAGCCATCGTCGGCACTACGCTGTCACATGCAGCAGTCGATGGTAGGAAGAGAACCGCAGCAACTCAGCGGGTTCTTCGTCAGATGAAGGCTGAGCTTTGGCCACATGAACGCGGGTTCGTTTTTCGGGCAGATTCTCATAGGTAACCAGCCCGCTTGAAACGGGCCAAGAAGATTCCCCAAGCTGGAGCCACGGGGAACCTTGCCACCATAGATGATGATTTACCAGTTCACCAGGAGAAAGTCTTCGTGAGGCGCAGTCAGCTGGATTATCCCGTCCAGGAATGTGATGCCATAAAGCGCCGGAAACAGTAGTCTGGATTTCGGCCACGCGGTTGGCGACATAATTCTTCCAGCGTGAGGGATGTCCCCGTATCCAACCTAGAGCGACCGTGGAGTTTGACCACAGGTGCATTGGGGTCTTCGATAAGTCGAGCGTTGTCCGAACGTGGGCAGCAAGCCGGGCGAGGAGAGCGGCAGCGCTAAATTCTAGACGAGGTAGAGTAATCTGTCGAATAGGAGCAACTTTGGTTTTAGCGGCTATCAAGCAAGTGTGCCACTCATTGTTGATTTCGGTCCTCAGGTAAATGACGGCAGCATGGGCACGCTCGGAAGCGTCGGCGAACCCATGGCGCTCAGCCTCGCCATCGAGCGCGCGCGGGCCGATCCACCGAGGTATCCGGATTTGTTCGAACAGGAAGAGCTCGTTTTAATAATCTTGCCACCGTTTGGCGGATGCTTCGTCGAGGGGGTTGTCCCAGTCGATGCCTTGCAACCAGGTATCCTGAAAGGCGATTTTACAGTTCACAACAGTGGGCGCCAGCCATCTTAGCGGGTCGAAGAGTCGCGCTGTTAAAGAGAGAACTAATCGTTTTGTTATGTTCGCCACCGAGATCGTCCGCGTGGCGAATGAGAAGCAGTCCGTCCCGGGATGCCATTGAAGTCCGAGTGTGGCATGGGTTTCGTGTGGTCGCCAGGCCCGAGGCTCGCGTTGCATTTGATGTTCGATAGGCACTTCAGCAAGTATGGAAGACTCGTTCGCCGACCATTTCCGTAGAGGGAAGCCGACCGCCGTGCAGAGTCCTGTCAGCTGGCGCTGAAGCTCCTGAGCCTCATCGAAGGTGGCGGCACCCGTGAAGACGTCATCCATATAGACGTCGCTGCGGATAACGGATGCTCCTATAGGATATCGATGCTCATCGTCGATGGCGAGTTGTTGAAGAGTACACATCGCCAGAAAGGGCGCACAGGATAGCCCTTAAGTAACCGTATTTAGACGGTATTCCTGGAAATCGGCCTGCCTGTCGCAGCGCCATATGATCCTTTGCAAGTCACGGTCGTCAGGATGGACCAAAATCTGACGGTACATTTTTTCGACGTCTGTGGCCATCACGTACCGATGTCGACGCCATCGAAGAAGCACATTGCAGAGAGGGGGCAGCAAATTAGGGCCGACCAGGAGGCGTCGGTTGAGCGAATTGCCTGAAGCTGTGATCGTCGAGCCGTTGAAGACGACGCGTAGCTTTGTTGAGGTACTCGACTCCCGCATGACTCCGTGGTGGAACAGGTAGCTCACGCGCTCTCCGGTTGGTTCTGATTGACTCACCGGGCCCATGTGGCCCAAGGCTTCATACTGTTGCATGAAGTCTTCGTAGAGTTGATGCAGGCGATGATCCCTGTCAAATCTTTTCTCCATGCCGGAGAGTACTCGCTGAGCGGAAAAACGCGTTGAAGAGAAGTCCGGCAGCGGCGCGACGACCGGCAACCGAACGACGTACCGTCCCTCAGCAGTGCGAGCGTGTGTTTCGTTGTAGAAATTCTCACCCTCTTGATCCTCTGGAGTAAGTTGCGAGCCAGAGACGGGCAGTTCTTCTTGCTGCCAGAATTTACTTACGAGAAAAGACAAATCTTCGTCCGTTTGGCAATGGTACGACTGAGCGTTGCGCTGCATCGTTTCGCCAGTTGTTCCCGCGGGTCCAGACAGAACCCAACCTAATGACGTCCGTTGAGCTATAGGTTCATGGGGAGCTCCTTTACGAAGGCCTGGCGGGAGGATTTCGGCGTAGACATCCGCGCCCAGCAGAATGTCCAACGGGTCCGGGTCCTTAAAGTCAGGGTCGGCGAACCTCAGTCCTTGGAGGTGTGTCCATGCTCGTCGATCTCCTTTGAACCCTCCGCTTACGATGGTGATCTGAGGAAAAACCATTGCCGTTACCGTTATCGGCGACCCTCATCCTTGAGGTAATATCTGAAACTTGACTCGGCTGTTAACGCGGCCCGACGGCTTCCCACCAACGCCGATTATTCTGATAGAAGCTGCTTGGCGAGCTAATCGCAATCGTCGTGCCAGTGAAGACGTGATCATCGACGAGTCGGAGCTCTGATCTAAAAGGGCACGCGCGGTGTGCACGACTCCGTCTTGATCTGTTACGCGAACACGAACTGTAACTAGAAGCACTGTTCTTGAGACCGCTGCGCGAAGTGCAAGAATGTCGCGACTTCGCTTTCTTTAAATGTATCATGCAACGTCGTGTGGTGACGCGCGCGACACGATGAGCATGTTTTCTGCGAGGTACACTCACTTAGTTTGTGCTTGCCAAGGCAGTTGAAGCAAAGATTGTTAGCTTCAACGTGTTGTTTCTTTTCCGCAGCGGTCTTGGCCTTGTAGCCGTCACAAAACATGATGTAGTGATCTTGACTGCAGATAAAGCACTGTCCGCGTTTGTACGCGGGTTTACGAGCGTGAAGTACGCGCTTCGGACGCCCCGAAGTTAGGCTTAATTTCGCAGGGCTAGTCTCCGGTTGACTAGACTGCAAGGATTCGAGCGTATGAAGCCGACGGTCTATGAACTGTTGCAACGCGGTATACGACGGAGGTTCCGTCGCATCACTGATAGAACTTTCCCACTCGCGACGCGACCGGGAATCAAGGAGATCCACGACGAGATGAACGAAAAGATCTTCGCCGCGCGTTATCGGCCGTCCGATGCTTTCAAGAGCGCCGACGGTGCTCATTACGCCGTGATATAATTTTTGGTAGCGGATTCACTTTTGAGTTTCTGAAGAGCCGAAAATCGCGAAATGTAAGAACGAACTAGAAGACGTTTATTCTCGTAATATCCTGTCAGGATTTTCCACGCGCGATTGAAATTTTCGGCTGTCGTCGGCAAACTGCGGATTAATAGTTTCGCCTCACCTTTCAAGCACGTCTTCAAGTAGTGAAGTTTCTCCACTTGAGCTGTGGAGGCATCTTTCACGATGAGTGAGTTGAAGCGAAATTTTCGGCAGTCGTCGGCAAACTGCGGATTAATAGTTCCGCCTCACCTTTCAAGCACGTTTTCAAGTAGTAAAACTTCTCGACTTGAGCTGTGGAGGCATCTTTCACGATGAGTGAGTTGAAGAGATCCCGGAAGGAAAGCCACTCTTCGTACCGACCTGAGAATTGTTGCAGCTGGATCCGCGGCAAAGTCGTGCGCGATGTCTGCAAGAAATTCGCGCCGACAGCAGGCGCTTCCGCGCTGACCTTATTCTTCAGGGAGCGGAATATGTCAAGGAACATACTCTTCTGTGCGATGTAAGATTCCTCCGTAAGGGACTGCATGTCCTTCTTCAGGTAGTCATGTCCTGCCAGGGCCTCCCTGTATGTGGCGAGGAGCTTGTCGTGCTGGGTGTCGAATTTTTCCCAGTTGGATTCGAGGGCTTGTAGACGCGCTTCCACTAAGCCGATAGTATAGTGAGCAGAGCCTACCTTTTTCAAGTTCTCGTACGAGCGAGCGATGTGCCCGTAAAGGTCGAACTGCATGCTGATGGCAGCTTCCATGTCCTTACTCATCTTGAAATTTTAGATGCAAGTTTTCCGGAGAAGCACAGAAGAACTCACCACTGGCACTACACGTACCGGCACCAGACACAGAGAATCCGGCTCGAAGGAACAGCAAATGTTAGCGAGAGAGGTGGACGCGAGAGTGAAGAGTACCGTTAAATGTAATCTCGATGAGTAAGGAGGACGCGGATCTGTATGAAAGACGAGCGACTTGACAATACGTATTTTAATAAAGTAACTTTGTACACTTTTTACAGATTAATGATAAATGATATCTAATATTTCCGCAAGCAACGGAGGGATAATCTCGAACGAAGAGACCGCACTGTCGAACAATAAGACCGCACACAGAATCGGTGGATCGCGAGCCGCGAAAGCGCACTGGATTAACTGTCGCATCGGAACTTAGTCGAATAAAGCAGCGCGAGAAGAGCAAGAGCGACTGTATCAAGAGCGGTCATCTCTCTCATCCCGAATTCTTAGAAATTATCGATCGGCCGCGCTATATCTCCTATCGCTTTAAACTCGATCTCGTTCAAGGCGCCTCGTCTTCCATCGCTTTTAATTTGATTTCGAACAAACAGTTTCTTTCAATGACTGTACCAAAGAGAGTATTATAAGAGGTTTCTTTCATTGATTATACCAAAGAGAGTATTATTACTTATATATTGTTCGGGAGTCGACCTCGACGAGATCGCCCGAAACTGAAAGAAACGCTCAGAGATGAGCGAGAAGCGATGTGTAACGCGAATCCGTACTGTAAACTGTAATTACCTTTTTGTATATGTTCATTTTTTTATTTTAAATTGTTTAGAATTTAGTAACAGCAGGTTCTATATTTATTTTTAGCTAATAATGAATTATATTTATGAATTAATGCATTAACTTCTTTTTTATTTAATATTGGCAAAAATTTATTTTTCATCATGATTTATCAATGTTCTTATCAATATTGATAGAGACATTGGTATATCATGATGCAAAATTAATTTTTACCAATATTGATTGAAGAAGTTGATATATTGGTCAAATAATACAATTTAATATTGGCTAAAAAAGAATTTACAATATTGATCCAATATTAGAAATCGACTTGTATTCAATCTAACAAAATTGTTTATTATATTGGACCAATATATGAACTTCATTTTTAACCAAGATTGGTTAAAGATGAAGTTCATATATTGGTCCAATATTACAATTTAATATTAGCTCGAAAATGGAGAGCGTCTACTTTACAATATTGGACCAATATGGAAAATCAGTTTATACCCAATATAAAAAATTGGATATATATTGTTAGCCAATATTGCTGCAATAAACTTGTGCTACTAGGGGAGTGTCATCAGTCGGTACTTGACTGATCCAAAGCTTATAGCGATCATCGCTAAGCCAAGTTTGAGAAAACTTTTGTTTTCGCCTTTTCTTTAATTCATCGCACGTTTCCATGATAAAGAAGTAATAAAAAAAGTAGAAAAAGTTATAAGATATGAAAATATTAAAAATAAAAAGAAAAATGGAGCAAAAGAATTGCGAAGCAAAAGAGTTGCGAAGCAAAATGAGGAAAGACGAAAAGAAACGAAAGACAGAAATATACTGAAATATAAATGAAACAGAAAAGGAAAAAAATTAAAAGAATAAGAAACAGAAATTAGAAAATGAGTGGAAATACCGTGAAAAAGCGCTTTGTAGAACTCGTAAACGTCGTAATCGTACAAGATAGCAAGACGTTCTGCAACATGCAGCGTATCATGTTTCACGGATTTTGAACAACAAATGAAGATCAACTACACAGGGCTGTGCCGATTGATAAGACGGCAAGGCAATTGACGAGGGTGCCTCGTATGTTTAAATAATATCGATGTAATATTTAAAACAATCATTATGAACTTTACATTCTGTAAAATATATTTTTATATTTATTAATGTATTATGAATCTTAGCAAAATCGGAAAACCTATTTTGATTAATAATCAAAATTCTTATTGTTTCAATTGCTCACTGTATAAAAATATATACGAAATATATATATTATTTTTATAATATGCAGAATCCGTCATATTAATATAAATTAAATTTTATTTGATATAAAATAACTCAAAAAGTACTTAATGAAAAAATACTTTATTATAATGTTTTGAAAAGCTCTCGAGATAAGCTACAAGAATATGCAATAAAAAGTAGGCAATTTGTCTGTCCTCTTCTATTATCCGATACTGCCCGAGCGCCGAGCGCACACGTACACGGCTCGTTCCTTGTGTGCGCTACCCCCTCCACACGCGCAGGCAGCGGGCGCAAAACGCAGAAATGGCATCACTGCCGCCGACGCCGCCAACAGTGATGCCAGTTTCGAAACGCTGCCACAACCACAGCGTGTAGAGGGGATAATGCACACAAGCGTGAACCGTGTACATGTAATGCGTAGAACGCTCTGCGCATTACATGTACACGGTTCACGCTTGTATGAGTTATCCCCTTCACACGCTGTGGCTGTGGCAGCGTCTCGAAACTGACATTACTGGCCGCCAATCGTCCAACTCAATTGATTCTTATAGTTAGTTCGTTAGTTTGTTTAAAAGAAATAAAACTGCACGTATTTCAAGGCGCGCGTGTTTAAGTGTAATTTTGTTTTATTGTATTGCTGTTAATAATACAATTTACGAAATTGTAAAAAAATTAATAGTAAAGAATCGCATTGTGCAATGAGTGGAGAAGACGAAAAAGTTACAGTGTGGAAGTACTTTGCAAAAGGGGAACATTTAGATAATGCTAAATGCCTATTGTGTTCTGCGGTTTTAAAAATAAGTCAACGGTCGAGAAAAGGTTTAGTGACGCACTTGAAAAGCAAACATTGTATAGACTTAAAATCAAATTCTTCGTCATCAAGTCAACAGATTATATCTGCACCATCTACTTCTTCGACCAGGCTGGACAATAAAGGTGAAAATATCATACCAAAAAAGAAAACAAAAATTAGTGATTTTTTCTTAAAAGACAATATCATGGAAATGATGATTTCTCGAACTGCCAAAGACGGATTTTCTTTTAATTCTTTCTGCAAATCTTTAGATTTGATATTTGTTTCAAAAAAGTGGTCATAAACTTCCATTGTCTTCAAATACAATAAGGTCTATAGTTATTCAATTCTCAGAATCTGTAAAAGCTAATATGATAAATGAAATCCAAAAATTGCAAATGTAATATCAAAAATTTTCATTAACATTCGATGAATGGACATCTCGAAAGAACCGACGTTATTTAAATATAAATTTACATAGTGATAAACAGCATCGCAATCTTGGCTTAATCAGAATCTAAGGTTCTTCTTCAGCAGAACATTGCGTGAATTTGGTCGAAGAGCATCTCAAGATCTTCAATATAAATATTAAAGACGATATTGTCGCTATAACTACCGATGGTCGGAACGTGATGATAAAAGTTGGGAACCTAATGCCTTGCTTTCAACAACGTTGTTTTGCGCATGATATACAACTTGCAATTATTGACGTTCAGTACAAAGATTTAGCAGAAGAGAAGGATCAAGACCAAGGAGGACCAAGAAGATTTCAAGAAATTCACAATGCCAATCAATCTGAGTTATCTGACGTTGATGACGACGACGATGAAGGGGGTTTTGTAGTGGATTGTACTCCTTCATCTGTGAAGATAGCTTCGAATTATAAAGATCTCATTACAAAGGTTCGAAAAATTGTAAAGATTTTCAAAAAATCACCTACGAAAAATGATCTTATTTTGCAGAAATATATTCAAGAAGAGCACGGTAAAAGATTAGACTTTATTCTAGATTGTAAAACTTGTTGGAAGTTTGGTAAATATGTTAGAACGCTTCTATAGTATAAGATTATGCATTAGTAAGTAAAGCCTTGATCGACTTACGATCGGAAATTCGATTCACCGAAACGTAATGGTTTGCTATAAATGACTTGAAGAATTCTTTTGAACCAGTAAAATTAGGTGTTGAGGTATTACGCAGAAGAGATGCAACGCTTATCACAGCTGAAATAACATTGCGGTTTATATTAGAAAAACTGGATAATCAATCTACTCCTCTTAGCACCAAATTGGCCGCAGCACTTCGTCGAAGAATTAAACAACGCCGCGCTGATTTAACTGGAATATTGCTGTATTTACAAAATTCGATAAAATTTGAAAATGACTTAAAAAATCCAGACGATATTACATTTTTACTGCCTAAAAAAACAATTACCCGCAAAGAAATAAAAAATCTGTTAGAAAGAGTTCTAAGCAATGAACATGGAGAAAAAATTTTATGTACATCCGATACTGCTTCATGTGCCAACAACTTCAAGGAAGATAAAAAACAAGACGAATTTTGCACTTTATCTTTGCAAGAAGAGTTAGAGATGAAATTACAGAAGGAATATCCCGAAGTAAAAGTGATGGAATCGAAGGTTCTTTCTAAAAACTTAGAGAATGTATTAAAAAAAGAAATGATTGCTTTTGAACATAACGGTATCAAAAGTAGATACCTTCGTATGGCATATGAATATTTGCTTACAATTCCACCAACAAGTGTAGAGGCTGAGAGAGCATTTTCGGCCGCAGGATACATACGTAACGACCTGAGAACCAGTCTGGGGGATAAAAGCATTAATAGTCTGTGCTTTTTAAGATCATACTTTCAAAATAATGAATAAATTTAGTTTTTACGGCGACTTTCTTTATTAATATTTTAATATTTTATTTCAAAAGATTTTAGATTTTAATGTTTAAGATTTTAATGTTGATTTAATAAAAATTTTAATAAACAAAAAATATTAAGTCTAGTTTTACTTCTATAAGAGTTTTTTTTATTTATCGTTAATATTACAGGTACAGATTGTTACTTGTTTTGTGTTCCCTTTTTAATTAATAATTATAATTAAAAATTAAAAAAAAAATAGTCTTTCTAAAGCGATTTGTGATAATTAAATGAAAATATCATTCATTATTAATGTTAGTTAATATTGTTAACCAGAATAAATGATTATTTCTTTTAAAATAGCGCTCCTTTCAAAAATTTTTAATTAAAAATTCTAAAAATCATACTAAATTAAGTCTAAAGACGATTCTTTTAGATTTGTTAAAACTGTTTTCAAAATTTTCAGAGAGAGTTTTAAGTATTATTTTATCACTTGTTACAATTTTAAAAAGTATGTCTTATCTCTAAAAATATGTTGCGGGATCCCGCGGGATCCCGCGGGATTGACAGCAATCCCACATTAATCCTGTGGGACTGAAAATGATGCGGGATTGCAACCCCTATACACGAAGTATCGATTGTAACCTATGACTATATACCTATGGACTATGGACTGCTAACGAGTCGTTAGTAACGACCTTCACTTTTCCCATTTAAGCAATGTAAAACACCACGATCCAAGATCTCAGCGCCCCCAGAACCCAAATGGCCAAGCCAAGAACTAATAATCATATATTCTGACTGAATTATTTGCAAGAAAAGAATTTGAAGCGAGAAAAAGTGCTATAAATGAAATAAAAAATGATTCGTTATTGTTCATTATTAAAATTTAAATTGATTTAAAAATTTAATATGAAAAAGAGCAACAAGTTTTCTATTAAAAAAAAAAAGAAATCAAAATGTAATACAATAAAATATACTTAAAAATTAAAAAAAATTAAGAAAATAAAAAACGCAATCTAACATAAAAGAATATAAATAATTTTTTATTATAATTTACAATTACTATTCTTTGAACAATATTATTTTGGTCAAATCTTTCCTAACATAAGTCAAATGCGATTTTCAGGTAAATTCTTTTCCAAAGTAATAGAATTTTATTTTTAAGTACAATTTCATTGTCGTTTTTATTAATTCATACTTGTTAATGCTCAACAAGTCATTATCCATTATGTGCACATTAAAATTGTTAAAAAGTTTATTCAGATTTATATTTCTTATCACATTTATACTAATTTTTTGAAACGCGTATTTCATTTTCTATTTATTTTCTATCTTATAAATATTAAATAGCTTTTCTGTTACACTCACAAGCAACACTAGGGAAGTGTCATACGGCGATTTTCCTGAAACTTGGCATACAAGTAGTACATGGAAAACTATTAGACACGTATATTGTTATATCGGCCCGTAAGCCGTTTGAAGGGTAGAAATCACCCTTATCTATTTTGGGGGTAGGTTCGACTATTTCACGAATTATTTTTACGATTGTTGCAAAATCAGGTAACTAAGGGTTTTTGGGGTCGCTGATAACGAATCTGAAGTCCGTTTTTAAGAATTCAAAATGGCAGATCCAATATGGCGGTCGCATTTTTTCAAAAGTTTTACACCCTGTCAAAAAGTGCGAAAATTGCAAAAAAGTAAGAAATGAGCATAACTTTGAGGCGAATTTGTAGCAAAAAGGTCCTAATGATAAAGACAATAAAAACGTCCAAATTTTTACGATTCCCGCTGGAACCACTGGCTTAATTCAACCGCTGGACCTTTACACTCTTAGACCTTGGAAGAATTTTTTAAGACAATTTTCTGATATTTTCATGCTGTATAACTGTGATGTAAATTTACATTTAAGGAATAACATCCTCAAAATACAGTCTTTAATACATAACCAGTTTTCCTCGCCCAGATTTAAGAATATATTTCGATACGCTTGGTGGAAGTGTTTGTATATTGCAGAAAAACCCGACAAATGCGAAGCCCCTGCAGATTTCTGTTTGAAAAACTGCAATGGCACATGTGAACTCTGCAATGATATTGCAATAATTAAATGTGCTTGGTGTATGACATCAATGTGCATGCAGCACTTCTTTGCCATAACGAACGCTAACTCTCCACATTACTACACTAAATTTAAAGTGTAAGTCGAAAAGCACCCCGATTCGTGAGAGGCAAGGGGACTCACGTTCAAAAAGCACCCAATGGGATGAGAACCCTATCACCTCACGTTCAAAAAGCACCCCTGTACTACTTGTATGCCAAGTTTCAGGAAAATCGCCGTATGACACTTCCCTAGTGTTACTTGTCAGAATAAATGATTCATGTGATTATTAGTTCTTGGTTTGGCGATTTGGATCCTGGGGGCGCTGAGATCTTGGATCGCCTAGAGATCCTCTAATCAGAGACGGCCATGGGGGTCACTTTTGATTGGTCTAGAATTTTCGTCAACTCCCGCTCATATTTGAAATACACTAACCTTACCATTAACATTATTCAGAAATACAAATAAAAATAAACATTTAAAAGGAATTAAATATTAATGTTCTTTTTATGTACAACATTTTGAAACAATATAAGGCGATTTAAAAAAGAATATTAACTTACCCATCTCTGCTTTTTAGTATACTAATTGTGAGCCGCAGAGCTCCGTTTCTACTTAAATTAAAACAGAATTTGTCTTACGTCAAATTAAACAAAAAGAGTAAAAAATAATTATTGAAGTCAAAAACACTTTTAAATTTACAAAATTTATTTAAAAAAAGCATGTACAGCCATAGACTTACTATCGTAACGCTTATTACTACCATTATTATTAATATCGTTTTTACGCATTATTCTTAGTCTAAATACTGCAAACCTTTTAATTATTTTTAAAAATGATCATAGCCGCTACGTCCACAAACAAATTTAAATTGTAGAGCACGTTGATAAAAATAAACATTTAAGAGGAACTAAATATTAATGTTCTTTTTATGTACAACATTTTAAAACAATATAAGGCGATTTAAAAAAGAATATTAACTTACCCATCTCTGCTTTTTAGTATACTAATTGTGAGCCGCAGAGCTCCGTTTCTACTTAAATTAAAAGAGAAGTTGTCTTACGTAAAATTAAACAAAAAGAGTAAAAAATAATTATTGAAGTCAAAAACACTTTTAAATTTACAAAATTTATTTACAAAAAGTATGTGCAGCCATAGACTTACTATCGTAACGCTTATTACTACCATTATTTTTAATATCTTTTTTACGCATTATTCTTAGTCTAAATACTGCAAACCTTTTAATTATTTTAAAAAATAATTGGTGACAGTTCATAATGTGGTCTGCGGGAACCATACCAAATTTATAAATTAAAAAACTTCTCCAATCAATATTTTTAGTATCAAAGTATTTCGAATAATGTCGAAACATCTTTTCTAATATTATAAATACTTTGAATGTCTTAATGTTTACAAAAAGTAACGAATCCTTTTTGTAACATTTAAATTGAACGAACTTTGTGAAGGAGTATTGTAATGGAGATATAATTTTACAGAATTTATAGTTTTTACATGTTTTGCATATTTTCATAATCGATCTTACAATATATCCCGCAATATTATACAATGAATTTAAATCAATGTTTGTTAATCTTTGTATTGAATTATTTTTAAAAGGGGGAATAGTATCAATATTAATATTATTATTATTGGAATCCGCCACAAATTCATTGTTCTGTCGTTTTCCTGATAATTATTCAAGAAATCCTGAAAGATATTGTTGGTCATCATTCTCATAATTGCTATTGTTTATATGTTTCATATACATCGCAGTAGAGATTAATTTTAAATCATTCGTAAATTGTAACGGATTAGTTACATTTTTTTGTCGAGTTTGCGAAAAGAGATTCTCCATACAATCCTGAGTGAATTGAGACGTTAAAACGAATTTAACATTTTTGTGAATAATAAGATATTGTGTTAAATCTATTATTGATTTAGTAGTAATAATAATACCTCTTTGCACCGGTTTGAAATCTCCTGCAATACCTATTTTTAATTTGGTAAAAATATCAATAATTTCATTTAAAAAATTAATATTTTCGTTGTATACGTTTTCATTTTTTGTACCAAGAGCTAATGTGCAACATCTGGACGTTATAAGAGAAAACCATTTAGATATAATTTTAACAACCATTTAGATATAATTTTAACAAACCAAGCGGTAGTAATATATTCAGGCTTATTATTCTCATCTGCTAATAACAGAAAAGAGCTACTAACGTCATTAGAAAAAACATGTTTAGCTTTATTGACTTTCATTTTGTTAAAATTATTACATCTGATATCATCTGGTTTTAATCTAGGTGTTAAAAAAAGTTTCGAATTATTTTGAATATTTATCAGTTCATCAAAATGTTTTAATTTAATTTGATCGCAAGGTAAATTATATTTTATTACAACATCATTAGAAACAATTATCGTTCCATTACTAACTAACGCTTGTTTCAGGTTTTTCAGAATATGCGGTGGGTCGCCAATAATATATAACAATCGATTTGCATCAAATGGATGTGTAATAGAAATAATTATTTTACTAAATCTACCTGTGTTTATACCCAATAGTCTCCATAATCCGACATTTCCAGGACTCATGTCCGATGTGAGAAAGTTAACATGAAAACCTATTGTTCTGCTTTGGTAATAATCTGAAAAATAATATGTCTCAAAGTTTTACTACAGAAACTGTCACCAGTAAAATGGTGTCCCACCACATGCTTTCACCTATTATTTATATCGACAAGCATAAATACGAGAGCTTTTGTTGCTCTACCTTTTTCGTTGGGAAACATGATGTTTCCTGCTATTGATCCTGTTGATGAGTTGTAACATTTTTGGGGTGTAATTGCCATTTCGTCAAATATCAAGCCACATTCCAAATCAGCTTCTTTTTCAAAATAATGTTTCTTATGTGATAAAAATTCAAACATTTTGTTTGAAATTCCTGGCTGAAATTTGAAATTTTCTAATTTTTGTCGTAGCGTCCGTAAACTTGGAAATGGGTATCCTTGTTGAATTAAATGATCATAGCCGCTACGTCCACAAACAAATTTAAATTGTAGAGCACGTTGAATAGTTTTATGGGACCAATTTCGACTTCGTTTTTTCGTTATTAAAATCTGGATTTGATCTTCGTTAAAAATTGATTTCAAAGCTCTTTTGTACTTACCGTTTTTAATTTTTGTTTCTAATGTTTCTATTGTTTTTCTCTGAGCTTTTATTTTCCTTCTCATATTTATAACTTGTAGAAATTGTTCGTTTATAATTTCTGCTGTTCCTTTACATTGGCTATTTTTTCTTAAATTCATACAAGTCGTACATGAAGACTCAGAAGTAATTATCTGAAAAGAATTGTATGTCATACAAATATGTTAAAATTTTCTGTGTGTCATAGCGTTACTGTTTTAATACGTAATATTTACTTCACATCCCACATCTTGACTTTTATTATTAATCAATTGATTATTAGAAATATTATCTGGCACGTCATCATTAGCGTCATTATTTTCTGCCAACAATGAAAACTCTGAAGTATCCATAATCATCTGAAAAAAAATTAACGTCATACAAATACATTAACATTTTCCGTTGTAGCATTATTGTTTTCAGACTTACTTCACATCCCACATCTTGACCTTTATTATTAATCAATTGATTATTAGAAATATTATCTGGCACGTCATCATTAGCGTCATTATTTTCTGCCAACAATGAAGACTCTGAAGTATTCATAATT
This sequence comes from Formica exsecta, assembly GCF_003651465.1. Lineage (NCBI taxonomy): Eukaryota > Metazoa > Arthropoda > Insecta > Hymenoptera > Formicidae > Formica > Formica exsecta. The sequence continues at coordinate 26,416 of NW_021853495.1, forward strand.
ATCTGAAAAAAAATTAACGTCATACAAATACATTAACATTTTCCGTTGTAGCATTATTGTTTTCAGACTTACTTCACATCCCACATTTTGACTTTCATTGTTCTTAATCGATAGATTATTATTCACCACGTTTTTCTTTTTAAGAAAGAAACCGAATATAGTGGGAACTGCATCTTTTTTTAATTTTCTTTTTCCATCAAATCTTTGTTGCCACATATCAGGAGCAAAATGTATCTGTATAGAAAAATAAAAAATGAATACTTAATCATAATTGATATACAATTATTCTTAGAAAAAATATACAACATTAAAAATCAAAATTATTACAGTAATTTTTAGTTATTGAAATTTGCAAATTGCGATAAAAGTAAAATATAAAAGAGGAGATTACATATTATATATAGGTTATATACAGTAAAAAAAATAAATATCAGTATACAAATTAAACATAAAAGACAAGATTCATAATCACTTAATTAAATTAATAATATATTCGTAATTTTATTATGAACATGATACTTAACCTCACAAAGATGTGAATTATTCGTAGGCGTCCGATCTTTACGGCCAACATTTTTCGCCCATATCGCACGACGTTCACGATTTCTAGGGAATACTTTCATAATATAGCCCTTTGATGACGAATTATTTCAAAATTCTGCAGAACAGCCTCCCATTTTTGCAGAATATTATACACTTGATCACGTTGCACTGCGGTAAGAACATCTACACACGCACACATCCGCGGAAGAGC
>NW_021853495.1:27323-34226 GCF_003651465.1 Formica exsecta
GTAAGTAACATGATTTTTTCATTGTAATAACAATATGTAACATTTTTTCTATTTAATTGAAAAATAAGAAAGTAGTATATGTTTGATGTGTCTGTGATAACTAATATAACTAATATTTATTTTGAAAAAATTAATCTGTATATAAATATGAAAAATAAAATAACATTAAATAATTAGTTTTATAGGTATAAATATGCCAAGTTGCAGTGTTCCTGGGTGCTCTAATCGCACCAAGAAAGGAAGAAAAATTTATAGGGCTAGTTTTCCAAGTGATCCGAAAAAAAAGAAATTATAGATTACTTGTGTTACGTCCGGTGAACTGCACGACCCTTTTCTTTCATAAAAACTCTTTCACTGATATAAAAAATTGCACTCTGGAACCTTTCTGCACACGACGTAAACAATAAACAAGGAGATATCTAGCAGGCGAGACTAATCTTTCAGAACGATAAAAATTTTTAACCATGAGACGGATCAATAAATATTCCGGGACTAAGACCCACGTCAAAGATATGAAAATTTTAAACAAAGGTAAGAGACCTTCGAACGCTAGAAATCTAGACCATGTGCATATGGAAAACAAACAGATGAATGAAATATTCAATTCTAAGGTCCGCGCAACGGGCTTAAGGGTTTAAAACAAAGAATAAGGAGAGGGACACGGACGATGGTTTACAGATAATACCAAAATCCGTAAGCAGAACTCGCGATACTTGACACCGCGTGCTCGCCTGCCAGACCACCCTCTTCTAATGAAGAGGGTACGTGGGGAGACGCTAAGATTCGAGGATACGCGAAATCCTCGCTCGAAAATTCATTCCGTTTTCGTTCTTAAACCGACTCACTACTTAGCTAGTAGTCAGCTCTGAGATTAAATATTCCCGCGACTCTAAATTGTGTAGAGAGCGAGCTTAAATAAAAGTGAAAGACTTAGTGATACGTAAGTGTTAAGTGCCAACAAGCCGTGTTTAAACCAGCAACACAACAAGCCGGGTTCCCGAGCCATCACTGCCGAGCCCATTCCGATCAGCCACGACAGTTGGAGCCTAATCACACTTACCCACTACAAGTTTCAACGCATTCTCAAATAGTAAGTGGGTTGAACAATCTCAATTTTTATCCTTCCCTTTTTTTATTATTATTATTATTTTACGTCTTGCATTCTGAAATAATTCTTGGATCAATCAGTATCTCCACACACATACACATTAGAATTAAGAAAATGTATTTTATAACTAAGATTTCTTAAATCAAATTAAATGTTCCTTTATTAAATTTTATCTTTTTTTTTTAAATCATTTATTTTCATTTTTCTTGAATAAATGTAACTTTAAATTTTAAATTCGAGTAATTCATTAACCCGACTTCCTTCCTGTTATCCGAAATTGCACAAGGTCCCGTCCCGGGTAATAAGGATTCAGTTCCTTTACCAGAAAAGGGACTGCCGAGCGAACGGCCTTTCGATTGAGTAAGAGCGACCCTTCCGGTCGTTGACTTATCTGAGGCCCTGGTCTGTTCGTTCGACTCTAGGAAACGCATCGTCTAGCGTTTGTCTAGAGATAAGTAAGTTACGCCCTCCCGCTGACTCTTCCTTTCATTGAATCTGGACGTAACACTAGTATAGGCAAAATTAATTGGGACTCAACAAAGTATTTATATGTATGTGAAGTAAGTAATCAAAATCAATTCTTCTGTATTATAAAAATAAAATTACTGACTATATAAAAAATTTTTATAGATACATATCGCAAATGAAATGTGGGAGAAAAATCGAGTCGACGGAAAACGGAGACTAAAATGCAACGCTGTGCCCATAATTTTCCCTGCTCGATCAGTAAGAAGTAGCACATGCATTATTACAAACGTGAGTTCTTTTTCTCTACAAACCTTTGTTAAAAAGAGTGAGCAATGCATGTACCTTAATTTTAAAAACTACAATCAATATGTAATTTCGAATTTTTAATCAATTTGATCTGTATTCTTATTGTATGAGGAAAATATTGGGAAAACTTTCCACTTAGTATAAATCTAAAAATTTAATTGTTTAAATAAAATCCAATATTTGTTTTTCAAATGTCAAAGAAAAAACAAACTTTTTATTAAAATAATGGACTTATTAAATGATCAAACTAATGAATTTTTGGGAAGACAGCCTGTTGTAATATTGAAACATTGGATCATCAAACATCATCTCTTGGAAATATTAGCGAGAAACAAAATTACTATCTCGGATCAGATGTTCCTGATGTTACTCCATCAATATCGAATAATTTTGCAGGTTCTATTACTTTTAATTACTTTCCGGAACTATCGAATTCAATTTATTATAATATATCATTATGTTACTTATTAATACTTTGTAGATTCGTCCACTTCTAACCATTCAAAAGAAACATGCTACGAAGAAGTTGATGAAGTTAAATAGCTGAAGAAACAACTGGAAGAAGCCAACAAAAAACTTGATTTGGCCAACAAAATTATCTTGAAAAGTAACTGATGCAACACTCAATTAAAGAAGCATATTAAGAGGTTGACTACAATGCAAGATAACTCAAAGACCCGAAATTTGGAATCATCAATGAAGCTATTATTTAATGATGATCAAATTAAAGTTCTCACGAAGCAATCTTTACGCGGCTGTTTTTGGTCTAACGACATTATAAAAAAAGCACTTAGACTGAAGTTTTCCTGCGGTTCTAGTGGCTATCAGGAGTTACGGAAACAAAAAATGCCTTTACTGTCCGAACGTACACTCCGGAGGAAACTGGAAAGTATCCAATTCGAAGAAGGGATTTGTGACGATATTTTCAAATTGTTAGAAGACAAGGTAGCTCTGTTTAAGGACGTTAGAGAAAGAGATTACATGCTTGTACTAGATGAGGTGGCTATTGCACCAGGTCAACAATTTGACTCATCGACACAGTCGTATTGTGGAATTGTATCGTTTTGTACACGTAATGGTATGTCTTTTCAAAAATAGGTTGGTTACAATTAGGTACTATGACTTTTTTTCCTCTTTCATTATTACGGCAAATTGTTTTTCCTTTTTTCCGTTATCATTCTTTCCATTTTTCTGCATTTTTTTTCTATCTGTTTCTATAATTTTTCTGGGTTTTTCGTGTTTTTTCATGCATATAGGTGAAAGTGCTCAAGCTACGCATGGTTTGATTTTTGTGCTCGCTGGTATCTTTTCACGTTGGAAACAAAATGTCGCTTCCTATTTAACACCTGACTGCTATGACGGAGCAGTGTTATTACCCTATCATACTTGAAATTATTCAAAAAGCTGAATCGATCGGACTTTACGTACACAGCGTTACAAACGATATGGGACCGAATAATTTAGCGATGTGGCGTAAATTTTTTGTTAGTTTTGCTGGACGTTATTCGGCAGTAACAAACTCAATTACCCATCCTGTTGATAATAATCGTAAGCTTTGGTTTATCGCTGATCCTGGCCATCTTTTAAAGAATCTAAAACTCTGTTTGCTTAATAACAAAACTATTACCTTGCCTACGAACTTCATAAGTGCAAATAATCTTTCTTCTTCTGTGGTTGATTGCTCGCATGTAAAAGAACTTGCTGAGTTTCAAGAAGATTTACAGCTAAAACTAACATTGAAAATTAAAATAGACGATTTTTCGAATGGCACTTTTAATAAAATGAAAGTCAATAAAGCCAAAAATTTTTTGTCTCGCGATGTTAGTGCCAGTCTAAACTTTCTGGCGATGCAAAATTTCAAAAAAGACTATCAGACAACAGCCTTGTTCATTGAAGTCGTTTCAAAATGGTTTATGCTAGTGACTTGACGTACTCCAAACCTTGCATTGAGAAAAATCCCAGGTAATGAATTATCTGAAAATAAATTCCAAACATCAGTTGCATTTTTAGAATCTATCATAGAACTTTTTCAAGAAATGATAGTTGGAAGTGGTGCGCTATTCAAACCTGTACAACATGGAGTCATTATCAGTACCAAATCCATCATCGAATTGTCGACGTACTTAATCGATGAAAAAGGCTATCAATATGTTCTAGCAGGCTGATTAACGTCAGATTGTGTGGAAAATATATTTTCTTCTGTTAGAGCTAAACAACCTAGCCCGAATGCTTTACAATTTAAACACAATTTGAAGATAATCGCGATATCAAAATATTTAAAGCCAGTAGGTAACTCTAGTTATGAAGAAGATGATAAAGTTATTGCTGGTGATTTTTTAAGTAAGCCCAAAGCAAAAAAAAATTTGAAAGTCCCACTTGTCCCTGATTTTTCCACAAAGGACATAAACTTAGGGGACATTGAAATAAATGTATTATACTACATCGCCGGATATATTCTTTCCCGTATTTCAAAATATAAAATTGTATGTAAATTGTGTTTAAATTCCGCTGAATCTCTCACATACGATCCGATCTCAAAATGTACAAAATTCGTTCAATTAAAATGTTTCCGACGTAATATGCTTTTTTTGTCAATAACAGAACATTTGAATATCTTTACAAGATGGAAATTGTTATCAGGCAATATCTTCCATACTTGAAAACAAATTTTGATGCGAAAAAATATGATGTAGTTAATTTTTTTAAAGAAAAAATACAGTGCATTCAATGCGATGCATTGAAAAACTGCCATAACATACAATCTAAAATAATGATGCATTTCATTAGATTTCGACTTCGAATAGGTAATTCCAAAGTCCAATTACCGAACAAAGTTCATAATAGTAAAACTATGGGCTATGCATGCGATAGTACGATAGTAAAAAATAAAATAAAATGTAATCTTAATTAATTGTTTACCTCTCTCTCTAGAGAGAGTTTCAAGAATAAATAAAATAGTTTAAGTTCATGTAAAGTAGTTTAAGGAATAGTAAGAAGCTTAAGAATTTTTCTTTCAAAGTTTATTTTGTTCCTTCCAATTTATTTATTATTTTTATTTTAAGCTATATCTGTGTCATGATACATGTATATGCACACACACATGTACAAGTATTATAAAAATAAAGTGGAAACATTTTCACAAAGAAATATATTTAATATTTACAAAAATTACGTCTTCTTAATCCATTCATGATCCTATTAATTAATTTAATCATTTTTTCATCATTAACTCATGATCCAATTAATCAATTTAATCATTTTTCAGGAGATACATTTATACATCATTACTTCATATATACATCATTAATTTAGCGATACCGCTATAAATTCGGAGTGCAAGCGTATTTCAATTCAAATTTTATGCCCGTTCGCGCTCGGTGAGCAGCGTTCCTTATTGGCGCTGCCATTTTCTGGGCATAAGTTACGTGCACCAATCACGCGGAACCCTCGAATGGCCACTCTCTATTATAGGGTCTCTAGGATCGCACAATGGCTGCCCATTAGCAGTCCAGAGGTATATCATATAGTCAAAGGGTGCGTTCAGGAGACATAGAGATCCTCTAATAAGAGTCGCGAAATAACCCTGATTTTGATTGGTACCGCCATGTTTTGTTAAACTGATATACATATAATAGATACAGTTTGATTGTATACGACCATTATGGTAGTGTCTGTAACATGGACGTAAGCAGAAACATGTGTTTGAAAAAACATAGCGTCATCGACCTAACTTACAAGACGTTATTTCGCGGCTCTTATTAGAGGGTCTCTAAGGAGACACATCCGTTGAGTAGCAATCGAACGTGATTGGTTCTTACTTCTAGAACCAACAAATCAATGTCGAGTGTTGACAAGACGATGCTCAATAGTTGTGTTTCCTAAACGCGCCCAAAGATTGTAACAAAACAATTACCAAGTCTAACAGGCACCTGTCTTACATATTGTATATTTGTTCACTCTGTTACCTATTATCCTACTATTATTATTGATCATCATACAATATTTAATTGCACGTATAATTTTAACTATAATTTAAACATACATATATGCACATATGTATATACGCTAATATAAAATTCTCAAAAAATGGGCGCCCGTTAGTCTTGTTGCATTACTACTCTCTTCCATGAGAGGCCAGAAAGCATTTTCAGGCCTTATTTCGGTCGTAAAGCGATACGCTACAAGAATAAGGATAGCGATTGTCGCTCCTTGTCTGACATTATCTCCCAACAATCGCATCCGTATGCTCAACATATCGGTGTTTGTGCCTTCGCGGGCGCTACCATAAGCTTTTATATATTACTAGACTGCTAATTCTTAGTCCGGATCTACAATAGGTGTAGTAAGCCTTTAGCCTTCTGTTCTAAGGCCTAAGACCGGATCTACAATAAATGTACTAAGCCTTAAGCCGTAAGAAAATTACCAATAACAACCCTGCCGAAAATGGTGGATTAAAACCGATTAAAACATAATCCGTTTTAATCGGTTTTAATCGGTTTTAATCGGTTCAATCCGCGCCCGGATTAAAAAGTAATCGATTTTAATTCCGAACGAACTATAATCGGTTTTAATATCGCTTTCGCGGATTATTTCCAATCTAAAATCATTATATTCTATATTGTTCCATATTGTTGTCAATCCAAATAAACACGAATAATCGAATGGATATTGTGGCTGCCGTAGGTCGTCACATTAAGCACAATCCGCGATACAATAGTGCGACCCGCAACTTGGCGGCCCACGCCCTCGCGCGTCCGCGCATAGTTCCGAGAGGCGCCGCTACGCGGCGAAGGTCGAGCGAGCCAACCTGGAAGTAGAAAGCGGTCAAGCGGGGATATAAGGCGGACCCTCTGCGGAGAAATCGTATATTTGTTTTTAACAACTGAGTCCGTTTCAATTGTAGAAACACCGATTCAATAATTGATTGTGACTCATGATAAAAGCAAATCCGACTTCACACCAATGATGCAAACTCTGCGGTTTCTGCCCGCTACTAGCGCATGTGGAGGGGATAGCGCACA
>NW_021853495.1:34948-51283 GCF_003651465.1 Formica exsecta
GTTTCAATTGTAGAAACACCGATTCAATAATTGATTGTGACTCATGATAACAGCAAATCCGACTTCACACTACATAAAATCAATTTACTTTTCATCTGCGAAATGATAAAATTTTTTATTAAAAGGGATTATTTTTACCTATGGATTGACTATGGTAAAATCCAATTCAATTGCATTAAAACAGGTTTAATTATAACTTTATGAAATCGTATAATTTCGGATTGAGGTGGAGATATATCATCCAACATTAATCTCGCCTGAAGCGTACTAAATTCGATTTGACTATTTTCAATCGGTTTTAATACCGCATTTTCGGTGCAGAAATCCCGATCGATTCGGATTACATTTTTTTAAATCCGTTTTAATCGACCATTTTCGGCAGGGAATTCATTATTCTCCTCACATTTGTTTGTGATTGATCAATTTCTTATGGCTTGAGGCTTATTACATCTATTGTAAATCCGGACTAAAGTGTGACGTAGTTTCCGGTCAGAAATGTTTCCCGCGCTGCCTGAAGCTTCAATCTCTAAGCTTTAAGCGAGCTTGCCAGGGGGTCTCTAACGGTTCTTGAAACAAGGTGAAAATTACAAAAGTGAACAGATTTACTAGATTTTGACAAATGAAATTGTAGATACTCTAGTAAATTACCTCACTTTTGTAATTTTCACTTCGTTTCAAAAACCGTAATAGGCCCCCAGATCCCAACTCTTAAAGCTTACGACTAAAAACTTTCGACCGATATAATTTCCCTCAACCAATGAGAGAAAAGCCAAGAAATACGTGTAAATTTCTTCGCCACGATGTCGGACATTGACGAAGACGATATTGTTAATATCGACGACGAAGTTCTAATTGCAATTGTGCAAGCAAATCCTTGTTTGTATGCAAAAAATGATTCATTTTATAAAGATCAGAAAATGAAAGAAATGAAGTGGGAAACGATTGCTGAGGCTCTGAATTGCACAGGTAGGTTAAAATGTTTTACGTAAAATATTTTTGATTATTTTATTTTATTTCTCTTGAAAACAAAACTGTTGAATATCTGTCCCAATATTTCTGTTTTGTAGTCAGTGAAGCAAAGAAGCGTCGGGATTCCTTAAGGAATTAATTTAGTAGAGAGTTGAGACAACAAAAAATCCAGCCATCAGGTTCTGGACTAACATCAGAATGGTCTCTCATGTCATGCATGTCATTTCTTAAGTCTCATATTTAAAATAGAAAGTACGTATATTGAAGTTCTTTTTTTCAAAAAAATATATAAATAGCACAGGTCCACATTCTTTCTTCAGAGGGTAAGATAAATGCAGACTGCGTTTTAATATTCACTGCCAGTATTGAAAATCTACAGCGTACATCAGTGCTGGGATTTACTTGCAACTTTCAGCCGGATTTCTTGACTCACGCCTACTGCTCCCCTCTTACTGCTCGCGTCTTAGCAACGCAGCGCCGGACGCTTGTAACTAAGGAGCGCGTCACTTAGGCTCAGGAACGTGCGTATCACAAATGTAATAGCGCAATACTCTAGTAGCAAAAGTTCTCATTAAAATTTTCTATTTGATATTTTACTTTGTATTAATAATCAAAATAATTATTATTCTGTTATTAACATCAAAAATCAACATGATGGGCATAAAGACTCATTTGTGATTGTCAGGGTACTTGTCCTTCCTCGGTAATCATCCAATCAGCTAAAGCATTTGAGCTATAGCTCTTCTTGTTGCATTATTGTAACTTAAGCGGCCAATATCGTGGAAACTTGAATCTGTTGAGACTACATCCCGCCATATTCCTGGAGTTACTAATCTATTATACTGGTTTTTGTAGTCGATATAAGTTGTAGGGCAATAAAACCTTCTTTCAGCTTCACGGCAGAGCTGCCAGTTCGTGGGAAATGGGAGCCCCCACCACTTACCGCGGGACTTACTAACACAGACGTAGTCGCTACGTCATAGCGTGTACGTGTTTGCATTTATTCTGTTGTATTGCATAGAAATATATATATTGCATATATTCCAAGCGAATAGGTAAATTCGACGGCCGAACATGTGCGAGCGGCGAACGTTTTCGTGATCGCTCAGTGCTGTTCGTAGCTCGTAGCCTGCCCCCACGCACGAAGCTACACGTACACGCTATGACGTAGCGACTACGTCTGTGTTAGTAAGTCCCGCGGTAAGTGGTGGGGGCTCCCATTTCCCACGAACTGGCAGCTCTGCTTCACGGTCCTCTCGCTTCATTAAAAAATTGTGAAGACGTACTGTAGCCAACACTATTTTCTCTATATTTTTTACTTTCATAGCTTTACTTTCAAGTAGATGCATGAATGAAAAACTCTCCACCTGTTAATAATACTTAATGGTAGATATTTCATTAAGAAAAATATTGCATTGTTCGGATGGAAATGTATCACTTACCTTGATGAAAGAATACCAAAAGCATTTTCTATTATCCTTCGAGCACGAGACAACCTATAATTAAAAATTCTTTCTTTATCGCTCTTGATGCCTTTCCTTGAATAAGAACGCATCAAATTAGTTCGCAGGGGAAATGCCTCATCTCCTACAAAGAAATGAGGTATTTTCTCGTTTGTACTTGGTAATTTTTTAGGTGGAGGAAGATTTAGAGATCTTCTTTCCAAAGCTGTCCCCAGTCCTGAGTTGGCAAAAATGCTACTGTCTGGGAGAGAGTTTAAAACAGGCAAAAAATTTGTAATAGATAAATAAAACTTATCTCGAAACTTTAACCTTTGTCATATAATTTCAGGTCTAATCTTACCATAGTAACAAATTTCCACTCACGTAAAGCAATAGTTGGCATCACAACACGCCATCAACACCACACTAAAATATTTTTTATAAAAAAAGTATTCTGAGCCACTAAGAGGAGGCCATTGAATATGGCCATGTTTTCCATCAAGGGAACCAACACAGTTAGGCAAATTCCAACGATTGTAGAAATGCTCTGCTATTTCATTCCACTTCTCAACTGAAGGTGTTGCAAGATATAAAGGGGATAGTGTTTCCCAAATACATTCGGGAGCGTCCCGTTTGACCACGTCGATATAGACCACGGTCCTGATTGACCACGTTGAGATTGACCACGTTGCGATTGACCACGTTGCGATTGACCACGTTGATATTGACCACAGTCCCGATTGACAACGTTGATATTGACCACGGTCCCGATTGACCACGTCCCGATTGACCACGGTCCCGATTGACCACGGTCCCGATTGACCACGGTCCCGATTGACCACGGTCCCGATTGACCACGGTCCCGATTGACCACGGTCCCGATTGACCACGGTCCCGATTGACCACGGTCCCGATTGACCACGGTCCCGATTGACCACGGTCCCGATTGACCACGGTCCCGATTGACCACGGTCCCGATTGACCACGGTCCCGATTGACCACGGTCCCGATTGACCACGGTCCCGATTGACCACGGTCCCGATTGACCACGGTCCCGATTGACCACGGTCCCGATTGACCACGGTCCCGATTGACCACGGTCCCGATTGACCACGGTCCCGATTGACCACGGTCCCGATTGACCACGGTCCCGATTGACCACGGTCCCGATTGACCACGGTCCCGATTGACCACGGTCCCGATTGACCACGGTCCCGATTGACCACGGTCCCGATTGACCACGGTCCCGATTGACCACGGTCCCGATTGACCACGGTCCCGATTGACCACGGTCCCGATTGACCACGGTCCCGATTGACCACGGTCCCGATTGACCACGGTCCCGATTGACCACGGTCCCGATTGACCACGGTCCCGATTGACCACGGTCCCGATTGACCACGGTCCCGATTGACCACGGTCCCGATTGACCACGGTCCCGATTGACCACGGTCCCGATTGACCACGGTCCCGATTGACCACGGTCCCGATTGACCACGGTCCCGATTGACCACGGTCCCGATTGACCACGGTCCCGATTGACCACGGTCCCGATTGACCACGGTCCCGATTGACCACGGTCCCGATTGACCACGGTCCCGATTGACCACGGTCCCGATTGACCACGGTCCCGATTGACCACGGTCCCGATTGACCACGGTCCCGATTGACCACGGTCCCGATTGACCACGGTCCCGATTGACCACGGTCCCGATTGACCACGGTCCCGATTGACCACGGTCCCGATTGACCACGGTCCCGATTGACCACGGTCCCGATTGACCACGGTCCCGATTGACCACGGTCCCGATTGACCACGGTCCCGATTGACCACGGTCCCGATTGACCACGGTCCCGATTGACCACGGTCCCGATTGACCACGGTCCCGATTGACCACGGTCCCGATTGACCACGGTCCCGATTGACCACGGTCCCGATTGACCACGGTCCCGATTGACCACGGTCCCGATTGACCACGGTCCCGATTGACCACGGTCCCGATTGACCACGGTCCCGATTGACCACGGTCCCGATTGACCACGGTCCCGATTGACCACGGTCCCGATTGACCACGGTCCCGATTGACCACGGTCCCGATTGACCACGGTCCCGATTGACCACGGTCCCGATTGACCACGGTCCCGATTGACCACGGTCCCGATTGACCACGGTCCCGATTGACCACGGTCCCGATTGACCACGGTCCCGATTGACCACGGTCCCGATTGACCACGGTCCCGATTGACCACGGTCCCGATTGACCACGGTCCCGATTGACCACGGTCCCGATTGACCACGGTCCCGATTGACCACGGTCCCGATTGACCACGGTCCCGATTGACCACGGTCCCGATTGACCACGGTCCCGATTGACCACGGTCCCGATTGACCACGGTCCCGATTGACCACGGTCCCGATTGACCACGGTCCCGATTGACCACGGTCCCGATTGACCACGGTCCCGATTGACCACGGTCCCGATTGACCACGGTCCCGATTGACCACGGTCCCGATTGACCACGGTCCCGATTGACCACGGTCCCGATTGACCACGGTCCCGATTGACCACGGTCCCGATTGACCACGGTCCCGATTGACCACGGTCCCGATTGACCACGGTCCCGATTGACCACGGTCCCGATTGACCACGGTCCCGATTGACCACGGTCCCGATTGACCACGGTCCCGATTGACCACGGTCCCGATTGACCACGGTCCCGATTGACCACGGTCCCGATTGACCACGGTCCCGATTGACCACGGTCCCGATTGACCACGGTCCCGATTGACCACGGTCCCGATTGACCACGGTCCCGATTGACCACGGTCCCGATTGACCACGGTCCCGATTGACCACGGTCCCGATTGACCACGGTCCCGATTGACCACGGTCCCGATTGACCACGGTCCCGATTGACCACGGTCCCGATTGACCACGGTCCCGATTGACCACGGTCCCGATTGACCACGGTCCCGATTGACCACGGTCCCGATTGACCACGGTCCCGATTGACCACGGTCCCGATTGACCACGGTCCCGATTGACCACGGTCCCGATTGACCACGGTCCCGATTGACCACGGTCCCGATTGACCACGGTCCCGATTGACCACGGTCCCGATTGACCACGGTCCCGATTGACCACGGTCCCGATTGACCACGGTCCCGATTGACCACGGTCCCGATTGACCACGGTCCCGATTGACCACGGTCCCGATTGACCACGGTCCCGATTGACCACGGTCCCGATTGACCACGGTCCCGATTGACCACGGTCCCGATTGACCACGGTCCCGATTGACCACGGTCCCGATTGACCACGGTCCCGATTGACCACGGTCCCGATTGACCACGGATCAATACATGTCGTTACTAGGGCATGTACTTTGCAAGTTGTAAAGCGAGGTCCATTGTGCCTGACTGGCGGAGGGGGTGCGGGAGGGGGGCCGAAGGTTCATCTTGCACCCCCCGCATGTGTGTGTGTGTGTGTGTTACATGGTTTTTCAATCGGGACCGTGGTCAATATCAACGTGGTCAATCGGGACCGTGGTCAATAGGGACGGTGGTCAATCGGGACCGTGGTCAATCGGGACCGTGGTCAATCGGGACCGTGGTCAATCGGGACCGTGGTCAATCGGGACCGTGGTCAATCGGGACCGTGGTCAATCGGGACCGTGGTCAATCGGGACCGTGGTCAATCGGGACCGTGGTCAATCGGGACCGTGGTCAATCGGGACCGTGGTCAATCGGGACCGTGGTCAATCGGGACCGTGGTCAATCGGGACCGTGGTCAATCGGGACCGTGGTCAATCGGGACCGTGGTCAATCGGGACCGTGGTCAATCGGGACCGTGGTCAATCGGGACCGTGGTCAATCGGGACCGTGGTCAATCGGGACCGTGGTCAATCGGGACCGTGGTCAATCGGGACCGTGGTCAATCGGGACCGTGGTCAATCGGGACCGTGGTCAATCGGGACCGTGGTCAATCGGGACCGTGGTCAATCGGGACCGTGGTCAATCGGGACCGTGGTCAATCGGGACCGTGGTCAATCGGGACCGTGGTCAATCGGGATCGTGGTCCAATATTAACGTGGTTAATATTAACGTGGTCAATATTAACGTGGTCAATATTAACCTGTTCACAATATTAACGTGGTCAATATCAATGTGGTCAATCGGGACCGTGGTCAATCGGGACCGTGGTCAATCGGAATTGTGATAAATATCAACGTGGTCACTCGGGACTGTGGTCAATCAGGACAGTGGTCAATCGGGACCGTGGTCAATATCAACGTGGTCAATATCAACGTGGTCAATCGCAACGTGGCCAATATCAACGTGGTCAATATCAACGTGGTCAATATCAACGTGGTCAATATCAACGTGGTCAATATTAACGTGGTCAATATCAACGTGGTCAATATTAACGTGGTCAATATCAACGTGGTCAATATTAACGTGGTCAATATCAACGTGGTCAATATTAACGTGGTCAATATCAACGTGGTCAATATTAACGTGGTCAATATCAACGTGGTCAATATTAACGTGGTCAATATCAACGTGGTCAATATTAACGTGGTCAATATGGTCAATCGGGACCGTGGTCAATCGGGACCGTGGTCAATCGGGACCGTGGTCAATCGGGACCGTGGTCAATCGGGACCGTGGTCAATCGGGACCGTGGTCAATCGGGACCGTGGTCAATCGGGACCGTGGTCAATCGGGACCGTGGTCAATCGGGACCGTGGTCAATCGGGACCGTGGTCAATCGGGACCGTGGTCAATCGGGACCGTGGTCAATCGGGACCGTGGTCAATCGGGACCGTGGTCAATCGGGACCGTGGTCAATCGGGACCGTGGTCAATCGGGACCGTGGTCAATCGGGACCGTGGTCAATCGGGACCGTGGTCAATCGGGACCGTGGTCAATCGGGACCGTGGTCAATCGGGACCGTGGTCAATCGGGACCGTGGTCAATCGGGACCGTGGTCAATCGGGACCGTGGTCAATCGGGACCGTGGTCAATCGGGACCGTGGTCAATCGGGACCGTGGTCAATCGGGACCGTGGTCAATCTCAACGTGGTCAATCGGGACCGTGGTCAATATTAACGTGGTCAAACGGGTACCACTCATACATTCACATGTCTCCTTGTTTGCTTGGGTTTGGGATTGGCTCCAGCGAGTACTCGCTATGCGGCCATAAACTGGTTTAAAGATAGAATAATGTCGTAGATAGAATAATGTCGTATATATGAAGGTTCCTCTTGGGGGAAGGAAGGAATTGGTGTTAGGGAGGTGGTAAGAAAGGAAAAATAGGAAAGCGCAGGCCAGGGTCGGAGTCGGGAATCGAACCCGAGTTCTCTGGGATGTGAGTCAGGCGCGCTACTCCCTGAGCCACCAGAGGCCCCCACATGTCACCTGTATGACCTTATAAATAGTTGAAGTCCCAATCCTATAATATTTTAATAAAGCGGTCTATTAATATATAGAAGTCTGTGGGTCTGTACCACAAACTTCTATATATTACTAGACCGCTGACTCCTACAAAATACATGGCCCCGAAAAGTATGTGCACAACACATGCGCACACAGCATATACACACACACACAAACACTTTTTGTCTGTACACATCGGCCATATTACGTATCCAGCTCCTATCCTCTTCTCTGCTACTGATTCTTACTTAAGTCACGCATGCGTAGATGTTTACTTCTCGTACGAAATACGTACTTTTTGGGGTCAATTTTTTGGTACAGTTTATAAGGGAGTTAGCGGTCTAGTAATATATAGAAGTCTGTACCATGTCTCCTGTCGACTAAGGTTATATAAAGGAAGGTTAAGTCATACTATTGATACTATGTATACTAATGAGCAACCCATGATGCATTGCAAAAGGCCGTGAGAGCCAATAACAATCTATCTTATTTAGCATCTCTTTTTAATAACGATTGTGCACACATTGCATTATGGGCGGCCCAGGATTATGACTTAATCTTCCTTTATATAACCTTACTGTCGACTAAAGTTATATAAAGGAAGGTTAAGTCACAGACTTCTATATACTACTAGACCGATAGCTCCCGGCTGAAAAGTGAGGCAAGTGGTGGAGGTAGTTTCCATCATGTCTCATTAGGTAAATAAAGTAATATATGTTTGTCGGTTTATCTACACTGTGTGCCAGATTGTTTCATGTATTGTGATGCGTCCGTGCTTCTGGAAAAAATAAACATGCCGTTTTCATGTTGTGTAAAAAATTGCAAAAGCAAGTGGAAAACAGAAATAAGTTTTTTTAAGTAAGTTATGTGCCACGATCAGTGATGCCAGAATTGCCACGCTAGCAACACGCAACCGTAGTGGAGGGGATGACGCACACAAGCGCAAACCGCGTACGTGTGAGCTCGGCGCTTCGGCTGGCTTCGGATAGCAGAAGAGGACAGATATACTGTTTTCTGTCTCTCTCCTTCTTATCGAGCCGCCACGAAGACCGGGCGGTACACGTCACACGTCGCTTGGTCGCTTCTCGATTGTCGCTTCTTACTATGCCTTAAATGTTTTTTTCAGCCTTTTTGTATGAGATATATTATCTATTGTTACGTCCTGGTGACTCCACGATTTCTTCCTTCCACGAAGCTGCCGCAATGATAATCGATCGGTGATAGAAATGAGTCGTTCGGTAAATAGAGCATCTTGCGTCAAACATTCCTTAAACATTTAGTCACTTATCAATATCTATATCTACGAGTAACCGTGAGAAAGACGCGACGAAACCGCGCCGGTCGCCGAAAAACAAATAAAAACCAGTAGATACCCTGTGTGCGTCATCCCCTCCACTACGGTTGCGTGTTGCTAGCGTGGCAATTCTGGCATCACTGGCCACGATTACTAGAATATCGAATAAGGTGGTGTTTCATGAATAAGGTTATGTTCCATCAAGTCATTTAATTATAATTTATGGACAAATATATATACATATGTATGTACACAAATTATAATTACATCACTTATTTCTAATAATTCCATAATTTATGATATATGACACAGATTTCCATGATGAAGATGAGCAACGGCTGCAGCTATGGATATCAGTAGTTGAAGAGGTCAAACGTGGAGACCATCAGTAACAAGCAAAATATGTAGCTTGCATTTCTCAAGTACTGATATAATTTCTGATTTTGGATATCAAAATAATCATCTGAAACTTACAACAGTCCCATCACTTTCAGTATATATTGATATGAATAATAAAGAATATGTGCCAAATGTAAGTACTAAAGTTATAGATTCAAGAAAGAAACAATTACAACTATTACAATTATTTTATTTACAGGCTATGGAAAAAA
The DNA here is from genome assembly GCF_003651465.1 of Formica exsecta. Taxonomy (NCBI): domain Eukaryota; kingdom Metazoa; phylum Arthropoda; class Insecta; order Hymenoptera; family Formicidae; genus Formica; species Formica exsecta. The sequence goes on from NW_021853495.1 coordinate 44,705, forward strand.
GACAGGAGATGCAAGAAAGTAAGCACACTGGAAACAGCACAAATGTCGTGCCTGCTGAATCAAATTGTGTACATGTTTCTGACATATCAGCACATCAAAGTGCAAGAACTATTAAAGTAATTTCATCTAAACGAATTACTGATAAATATACAAATGATTGTGCAGCTAAAAAACAAAAGAGTACGATCATTCCTGAACAATGCTTGCATATCTCTCAAATGGAAACTCCTTTGAATGGAACTTCTACAACAGAAGACAGTCCACTCGAAGAAATAAAAGTTCTTCACGGAAAAATTAAAAAACTTTCGCGTCAAGTAAAAACTTTAAAACAAACACTAAGAAGACGCGATCATAAAATACAGAATATGACGGAGTTATTTAATACTTTACAAAAGGCGAACTTAATTGACAAAGACTCTTTGATGACACTAAAGAATCGATTCGAAGGTAGTGATTTTGCAATATTTGCAAACCAATTAAGAAATAAAAATCGAAAATTTTGTGGTCATCGATATTCTGATGAACTTAAGCAATATGTTCTGTTTTTACACTACTACTCATCAAAAGCTTATGTTTTTTACCGGTTAGCATGGATTTCTTTTTTTACTTCTATTTGCATGTATATTTTTTTTCCTTTGTTTGCTATGTTGTACTGCATGCAATTTCAAAAGATTAAATGCTTGCTAATTTTCATAATTTGAAACTTTACGATTTAAATTTCAGACGTATTTTAATATTGCCCTATCTTCATCGCTTAGAAATTGGATATCATCTGTTAATACAAAACCTGGATTTCAATGCGACGTTTTTACTGAGCTGAGCAACCGTCCATTAAAAGACCGAGACTGTAATCTTGTTCTGGATGGTATGGCGATAAGGAAACGGATAATGTGGGATTCACGAAAGCATCGCTATTTAGGGTATTGCGATTACGTAAATTCCGTTTCTTTAGAAGATTCAGACACCGAAGCAAGTGAAGCACTTGTGTTCATGTTAGTTTGTTTAAATGGCAAGTGGAAGTGCCCTGTAGGTTACTTTTTAAACATAGGATGACTGCATTAACGTAAGCGGAACTTGTAAAGTCATGTTTATCTTTTGCACAAAAAGCAGGATTGAAAGTATGGTCGGTAACATGTGATGGTACTAGCATAAACTTTAGTATGTTTCAGAGTTTAGGATGTGATCTTTATGTTAGTTACGAAACGATTCAATGCCAATTTAAACATCCTAGTGCTGATTATAACGTGAGTAGGTGAGTGAGGCCGGTCCTAACCCACTTTTCTTTGGAAACTCCCTGTAAGAGGGAGAGAGTGAACATGCGAATAAAACGAGATAGAAAGATATCCGAGGGGGCAGGTCGGGCAGAGGGAAAAGACAGGGGGATACGTACAGCAAGGGGGTCGGGGTCGCGGTGGAGCTTGAGCGTGGAGAGGGGGAGAAGGGGGTTGAGAAGGCGAGGGGGCGAGGGGGTACGAGGTGATGAAATCGGGCGGGAGATCGCGTTAACGGCGCGTCGATCGGAGAGAGACGAGACACGGTCGTCGCTTTATCTCTGACCCGGGGACCCGGGGAGTCGCGATAATCCGTGACATGTAAATATAGAAAATTGAAAATTATTTATATAGATAAGAAAAATATCGCGGGCGAACCTCGCTGTCGTAGCTAAAAACTGTGCGTGGTAATTAGATTTCAGTCGTAATATATGAACAGCGGACAACTTATTGTTAGCCGAGATATCTATTTATTAGGCGCAACAGCGAACATCTTATTGTTAGCCGAGATACCTATTTATTAGGTGCGATAGTGAACATCTCACAATTAGCAATGATACTTATTTATTAGGTGCAACAGCAAACTGTTTTGCTGTAGTTTAAGAAATTATCTTGCAAATCATGATTAGCGATGGTAGCGAAAATTTTTTTCCGTAAAATCTAATAGACGGAGGTCGAATAAAGAGAGGTTCTCGCAATAAAGGAAAGCGTTTTTATTTTGTAACGATACAGAGATACAAAAGCGCGTTAGGATTCTCCGAAGAGCAGAGCCTGCAGTTCGCAATCGATTAGATCGTTGCGGTCGAAGTTCTCGCTGTCGCGTATCGCCGTCGGAATAAGCATCCGATCGTGGATGCCGGCCGCGATATCAAGGAAACGCGTTAGCTTGTTATCGATGTATCCGGTTAAACCGCTCAAAGTAAATGTAATGATGCGGTTGATGCAATGCTCCAGGTTTAATAGATTTAGCACGGTGTTCTTCGATATGACCAGATGATCCTTGGACGTTTCGAGACGGAGTATTCGGAGATTGCTAAGTCTGCCGAATCGCAGCGTTAATTGTCCGATATATATCGGCGCTGGAAGACGCATCTCGTCCCGCTCGTCGCACTGAAAATACGACATAAGCGTGGATCGTAGATCGAGCAGTTCCTTCCACACATACGGCGATAACGAGATCTCTTTGTCGTGACAATTTCCGAGGACGATTTCCACGTAAAAGGGTCGGCTGACGTTAACACCGACTTCGAGATGTTTGTACATCGTTTTGGTCAATGGGTAGCATCTTCCCAAGATTCTAAGCGATCGCCCGATCGCGACGTCGCGTCTCGACGTCCAGTCGTAATCTTGTCTGAAAGTAGATGCGGGCGATGAGCAAAACAGTGTTAGTGGACGAAAGAGTATTAATTTGAAATATATTGTTTAATATTCTTACACGCTGTCCATCCTCGCTCTCTTCGCGGATTCTGTATCATCCTCACGATTTCGCTTGACGAGCATCGGTCGATCGTCGAAAGGATGCTGCTGTCCCATTGCCACGTACATGGTCGTTTACTTTTTTTCGTTCGTAGGCTTTAGTGTACGTCGTCGACTATGAAGTGTCTAATAGCTGGGCGATCTTTACATACTCGCGTAGAAATCGCTTCTCCTTCCGCACGCGTCTTTTGTTCCTTTTAATCATATTCTATTTTTAAAACTACATTAGAGCGATGGCGAGAAGTCGCTTCATCAGTCGTCCTCTTCGAGAAGCCTTCACTTGCGCACAGTACAATTGGACATGTTGCAATTGCACACTGTGTTATTAGACACATAAAGTTGCGCACCGTTTGATTGGACATATTTCAATTGCGCACAGTTCGTTTGGACACATTTTATTTGCGCACCATTCAATTGGACACCATTGCTTTTGGACACAACACATATTTTTGTATAATTTGGAATACATACACACGCATGTATAATTTTGAAATTTTTTGACATTTATTATTAACTTCATTTTGTAAATAAACGTTTGTTACAGTTCGTTTACACACAGTTCGTTTGCACACAGTTCGTTTACGCACAGTTCTTTTGCGCATAATTCTTTTGCGTATAGTTCTTTTGCGCACAGTTCTTTTGCGCATAGTTTATTTGCACACAGTTCGTTTACGCACAGTTCATTTGCGCACAGTTCGTTTACGCACAGTTCGTTTGCACACTTTCCCATCCACACAACAATTATAGGGATCTCGTTTCGCGTTGTAAAGTATATGCGTGGACACAGTGGGTTTGCCCCCTCTACGGGGGGGCTCCACTTTCGGAAGATGTAACCTAACCCAAACCTATTTCTGATTTAAAACTAAAATTTATGTGCGCAAAAGAAATGTGCGCAAAAGAACTGTGCGCAAAAGAACTGTGTGCAAACGAACTGTGGGTAAACGAATTGTGTGTAAACGAATTGTAACAAACGTTTATTTATCAAATGAAGTTAATAATAACTGTCAAAAAATTTCAAAATTATACATGCGTGTGTATGTATTCTAAATTATACAAAAACATGTGTTGTGTCCAAAAACAATGTGTCCAATTGAACGGTGCGCAAATGAAATGTGTCCAAACGAATTGTGCGCAAGTGAAATGTGTCCAATCGAACCGTGCGTAACTTCATGTGTCTAATATCACAGTGTGCAATTGCAATGTGTCCAATTGTACTGTGCGCAAGTGAGCCTCTCCCGTCCTTTTCATCGATCTCGTCGCTTTCGGTTACGTCGCCGAGATGATAAGCGCGAATCAGAAAATCGCGCAATCGTCGCAACAGTCCGTCCGTAGGACACTCGATACCGAGTACGTGAAGGTCGAAAGGACCCGTCAAAGTCACGATATTCGTGAATTCGTTGAACGCGTAGAATTGACGCTTTGCGAAAAAATACAGGTTATCGTCGATGTGTCGGTAGGCCGACGTTATCGCGGGCGGTATTCCTGAAAATATATTCTTCAATAGAGCGTGTCTAACGGCTATCAAGCGACATTCATCGATCTCCGCTACTTTGTCGTCGTCGTAGATCGCGTAAGTTCGTCCCGTATGCGTTTATCGCGGCGTTGATCTTAGCGTCTCGGGGAAGTCCGATATTATGGAAAGATCTCGGCCAACCCGGTTTTAGCTTAAAACTGGGATATTCCGCGACGTAGATCAAATCGTTAACGAATAGCGCGAGATCGCCCGAGAGTCTTCGATACGCGGTGTTCAGGTGCGTGAAATTTGCCGGGAAAAACGTCGCGTAATCCGTCAGCGTCATGGGTCTACCGTAGCGTCTCTCGGTTATGTCGACCGACCATACGTTGTGGCGATTAACTATGTACAAGCGGCGATTCATTATCAGCGCCGCGTCTACGCGCCGCAACGCGCAGAGATCCGCGCGCGCGGGGTCGGTCGTCGCGACGCTCGTCGTCGTCGCGGGTGCAATGGTGGTTGCGGGAATCGTTGGATAGTTTTCATCGTCGTGAGACCCGTACAGATTCTGTATAGCGAGGATGTCCTCTATGCTCAGCTTAACCGGAAATTGATTTTCGACGTTGGGTATATACGGGAACATCACCGAGTCGTTGCGCATACTGTGCTGTACACCTAACGTGTGGCCGATCTCGTGCGTCAACGTTTGTAGCAAATGACACGTATCGGGAGGATTTTTGTTCAAATACACATGCCACGGTTCCGCGTCGTCGACGTACACCTCCGACGCGAAGTCGGCCGTTCCCGAGGGAAAGAACGCGTGAGCGAGGGCTTATCCCGGACCGTCGAACGCCGCCGGACAAATGTCGCCGCTTCGGCGATTCGCGTAGGTGTGGGCGTCTGTTCGATACGATATCAGTATATCGGGACGTAGCGGGTCGCGCGCGAACGTTAACGAATTCATCGTCCATAACGCGAACGCCGCTTCGGCCGTTCTTAAGAGTTCTTTGCTAGCCACTTGAAAGTTCCACGTGAGACGCGTTTTCGGGTATTTTCGCGCAATCGGTCTATACGCGCGACCGGGAATGTCCGCGAGACCGCATTGCGATTTGCGCATAAGGCAAAGCGTATCAGCGTTTAACGCACCATTTCCGGACAATTGATAGTATTCCTGAAACAGCGACAGCGCGTGACGCAGAGACGTCGCGTTGCTGGATGACAATGATCCTCCATCGTCCTTTAGAAAACCGTACACGCGCAGGAAGCGGAGCGCCTCCATCTTCTCCGAGTCGACGGGCGTCGCGGTCGTCGCGGCGACGAGCGTTATCGCTAGGATGAGAACAGTCATCATCTTCTTCGTGGTGGTCATCGTGCGCGTCGAGAGGGACGCGAGGAACGATAGATCGCGGAATATCGGACGCAATAAGAAATGTTCGACGAAACGTCTATTTTTATCTCTATTGCGCGAATTTGGGGTAGGCAGGATAAGATTAAGTCAGGTCAGGTTTCGATGATTTGTTCGAGAGGATCACTTTTTATTTTTATTTGTTTATTCGCGATACACCGATGATTCGTTCGAGAGGATCACTTTTTATTTTTATTTGTTTATTCGCGATACACCGATGATTCGTTCGACAAAAAGCGTGGTTCGCTTCAAATACGTGTTCTTCTTATGCTTTTTATTTTTATTATTTTTGTGTTCATTCCCGATACACCAATGATTTATTTAACACGCAATACTCGATGATTCGTTCGAGAAAGCGTCTCTCTTATCGCCGCGATGCTCGATGATTCGTTCAAATCGAGAAACCGTTTTTCTTATCGCTTTTGGTGAAAAAACACGCTGTCGTAACCCGACCGATTTCTTAATATTAAAAGATAAAACAACAAGTTTATGTTAAATGGCTAGGCTTAATTAAAGTTTATGTTAAATGGCTTAATTAAAGTTTATGTTAAATGGCTAGGCTACACATAACCAATGAATAAATAAGAAGGATCTAATCACTTCGTAAGCGTCCTTCGGACTTAGCGTCCCTTGGACTAAGTCTTTCAGACACTTAGTCGTTGTTTTTGTAATTTTATTGCTTTTATGAATGATTTTGGTGTTTTCTTAGCAGATTTTAATGTTTTTTTAGTTGATTATGATAGAGGAAAAAATCTGCGCCAGAACATATGCTTTTGTATACTACTATCGAAGTACCGTACGTATCGCGCCCGACTATTATAATCGCGATTAAGTGAAAGTAGAAATAATACAGCCTTAGAAAATTTACAAATAGGCTTGCAAGACGAAATTAAAACAATTGTTCGATCGCGAGGATATGCTACGTTGCAAGAAGCAATAGCAGCGGCCAGCGCGGAAGAAAAGGTTAAAGGACC
>NW_021853495.1:51398-51723 GCF_003651465.1 Formica exsecta
AACCCCGCGTAAATACGATAAATAAATATTGCAATTATTGCAAAAAATCCGGACATGATCGCGAAGAATGTTGGTTATTACACGGACAACCCAATAAAGATCAACCGAGCCGAACCAAACAATATAATTCGCGACCGGAAAATAAAAATCGTAAGAGCAACGAGCAAGGAAAAAAGAAATTTAACTCCGCGTACAGCAGTGACGAGGAAGACAAGGAAGAAACAAAACAGCGACGACCCGCAATCGAATATCGCGTTACACACGTGAAGCGTGCCCCGCGAACGCATACAGGACTAGACTTAGTCGCTTTACCTATGCGAGAATC
>NW_021853495.1:51939-55135 GCF_003651465.1 Formica exsecta
AACCTTTTGAAAAATGTGCTTTGGACATCGTAGGTCCACTAACGATTACTAATAATGGAAATAAATATATTTTAACGTTTCAAGATAATTTAACAAAATTTAGCAAAGCAATTCCGATGCCGAATCAAGAAGCCGCGACAATTGCAAAAGAATTTGCGACGAAAATAATTTTCGAACACGGTATCCCAGAAAAAATATTAACGGATCAAGGAACAAATTTTTTAAGTGAAATATTTAAAAACACTTGCAAACTATTAAAAATCGAAAAGATCCAAACAACCGCGTATCATCCGGAAAGCAACGGAACGCTAGAACGATCTCACCGGACTCTAGCCGAATATATCTGACATTATCAAACGGATTGGGACGAATGGATTCCCTACGCGATGTTTACGTACAATACAACACCGCACACGGCGACAGGGTTCACACCCTTCGAATTAATTTACGGGCACCGAGCAACATTACCGACGACATTGTCGACGATAACCGAAAACAATTCGGAAGTGAACTACACAATAAAAAGGGAAAGGAAAATCATACGCGTCCACATAAATCGATTAAAACCATTTATCGAAAATTAAAAAAGTAGGAGAAAGAAGAAAAAGAAACAGAAAAATGCGCGAATAAAATAAAAAATAGAATAAATAATAAGGAACAGAAATAAAAAATTCCTACCTTAACGCCCTCCACTTCCACGTCCAGCACCGCGACCCCGGTTCCACTCCCGCAGAGCCTGAAGAAGAGGCGACACAGGACGAGGTTCGGGGTTGAGGAAGCGACCACGACCCACAGGACGAGGCTCGGGGTTGAGAAACCAACCACGTCCCACGAAACGAGGAGCCGGATCCCAGCGGAACTCAAGCCCGCGACCTCGATTAAAATGGGGCGGCAGAGCGTCTACAGCCACTTCCGCCACTTCCGGAACGGCACGGTCAATCACTAGATCTGGAAGACCTAGTAGATCGATCTCGCGAACAAACGCGGGCGCCGAGAGTTGATCCCGTTGATCCCAAGGAGCGAGCAAAATGGTCGTGCTCCTCCGGATCTTGCCCCGCGCGACGCCCGTTATCACGCACTGAACTCTGCCCCGCAGCGAAACGAAACTCACTCGAATTCGGAGCCATAAAACCACCAATCGACAACACAAAGCAATAATAAAACAACGCGAGAGAAAATAGAAAAGAAACGCTCAATACAAGACGACGTCGGAAGACGGACTGAAGAATGGAAGAGATAAAAAGCCTGAAAAGGGCTAGATAAAAGCAAAAATAGCTGTATATGCATCCAGAGAAAAAGAGAATGCACCGCAAATGATGCTAAGAAAATATTATAATATAATACAAAGCTTTCTATTACAGGAGTCTTATTGCACGGAGCACCTGTAAGGAAACCGAACCTGATACCCAAGTCGAAATAAAAGAATTTAAATATGAACCGGGTATCTACTTCGAAAAAATGGGCAAAATAAACCAAATCGAGTCCACATGGAAGATGGTGATAAAAATAGACATCGCCGCAATGGACCATCGACATGAACAATTGAGAAACTATATGGCACAAACGAGAGCTCTATGCTACGATAAACCATTGCAAATAAAAATGAAAGAAACCTGCCACAACCTGCTACAAATAGCAGAAAAGGACAGAGAACAAGCAGAAAAATTGCTAAAACGCCTAAAATTTGCGTACCAAGCACCCAAGAAGACAAGACGAGGGCTAATCGACGGTCTAGGAACGATAGCCAAAACACTCTTCGGCACAATGGACGCAGACGACGAAAAAATTATAAAGGAGCAATTAAATCTCATGCAAAGAAATCAGCAAACGCTGCAGCACGCGATGAAAAATCAGATTAAAATATTAAACGCAACAATTGCGCATGTTGATAATGTTGAAAAAGTTCTGCAAGAAAATGAAGAACAATTCTAAAAAAAAACAGAGAAGATGCGACAAGCCTGGATACAAACAAAAGTCGGATATGGACAACGAGAAGATCTCGACGAACACTTCATAATATTAAATGCCATAATAAAAGATCTATCGAACGATCTTATGGACATTATCGCGCATCTGACGAACGCGAAAAAAGAGATAATCGACATAAGATTATTACCCATCGAAAGCATTCTAGATAACATGAAGGAAACAGCGTCACAAATACCGCAGGGAACGCACTTCCCATTTCAAATATCCGCAGAAAATTGGAGAACAATCGAAAAGTTCTTAACAATTAGCGCATACTACGATAATACAAATATATTTACGATTATAAAGATTCCGCTAATCACATACCCCGAGTATGAAATAATAAAGGCAATCCCATTACCTACGCACAAATTCAATAATACATTTATATTTATAGAAGTAAATCAACCGATAATAGCGATAGATGTAGATAGCCGAACGTATTTTACGCCTACCGAAAACGATCTAAATAAATGCGTGCGAAATAATGACCAATATGTTTGCGAACAAAATTATCCCATACATTATTTAGACGAAGGAGCGCTATGCGAAGTACAAGCGTATGTACAGTTAGAGACATACACAAACAATTGTAATATTCGACACATACACACGAATACAACAATATGGACAGCGCTGAGTAATGCGAACTCATGGTTATACTCTACACGAGCAAACCAACCGATCGAAATAACGTGCGAAAACGACGCAACGCGAAAACTAGAAATAAAAAGAAGCGGACAAATCACATTAAAGGAAAAATGTAAATTAACGACGCAAGACGTCATAATACGAACAAAAAAGCCCGCGATAATAACAATCGTACAGACAAATCTACCAGATTACAATCTTACGATGATACATGACATACGAAACGAAAAAATACTGGACAAAATTAGACCGATAAAATTACGAAAAGTCATTAGAAACCCGACAGAATTAAGGGACCTAAGCGAAAGACTTGACGAAACAAACGAAGACTTAAATAACAATTATTTTACTACTAACGAACACGTTATATATCCCGTAGCTTCAAGTTGCACAGGAATAATAATAATAATAATAATTACCATAATAGCAATTATGTACGTCAAGAAAAAATATAAGACAGAAAAGAAAAAACTACCAGAAACTAATATAAATCCGATGTGCAAACCGAAAATAATTCAAGAGCACATCTACGGCACCGCAAGCGGATCGAATAGAACAGCTGAGATAGAAACCGACA
>NW_021853495.1:55565-79249 GCF_003651465.1 Formica exsecta
GTATGTACATATATCTATTATAAGAACGCCTATGTAAATAACCCTATGCTAAGATTCTCCGATTATTGTATGTTTAACATTTTGCTGTAGAGCTCTTCGGACCGTCTGATCGAGAATTATCATTAAGTTGCCGTGTATCGATTATGTTGGTAGGATTTAACCAGTTATTTCGTAACCTACCCCGGTATACGAGGCGAGTGGGATGTTCGAGAAAGTAAGAGTTTTATAAATTATATTATTAATTTTGCTTCTCGAACGTTCTAAAGCGAGACGTTATGATCGAAGCCTTGTTTTCATTCCGTTTTTGTGGTTTCTTCGTATCGTTCGATTCTGACAAACACCTCGTTGTCGATCGCCGATTGGCTCTCGGAATCGAACGATCGAAATTCCGTTTTTTGTGGTACACGTATCGACCGGGACTATTGTCCGTGAATCGGAAAGAAGGGCTTTTCGTCCAGACTTCGTCGCAAGCCTTCACCGGGAGCACATCGAAAGTCTAACGCTCATATAATTATAGTTAGAACAATAATTCGCGTATTCGATTATATCTTGCTGTCGCGTGCGATTACCTAAGACGGTCCGGGAGTTGGTGTCGAAAGGAATAAACACTTTTCCACAAACTAACCCCGCTCAAATCATTTACGTCCTGTCTCCCTGATCGGCGAAACAAATAAATTCTGTTAATGTGGACGTGTAAATCGAAGGCGCGGCTACAATATCACTTTAACGTATCGCTTTTGCAGCGTCGCATACATTAGCGATATTATTCTGTTGTAAAATAGTTACAAATTGTTTGAATTTTTCATTTACAATATGCGTATTTTCGCATAGCCAGTAATACATATGATCTATGCATTGCAATTACCACGAATCCCGTTGCCGAAATTTTCCGGTAATTTTGCGGAATGGGAAAACTTTTGCGGAATATTCGAATCGCTCGTCGCTTCGAAAGAATCGCTATCGAATACGCAGAAATTACATTATTTAAAAGCCAGTGTCACGGGCGAAGCCGCGGTATTAATTAATCATGTTAAGATTGCAGACACAAATTACGATGGTGCGTGGAAATTACTTATCAAAGAGTACGATAATCAAAACGCGATTATTCATGCACATATTAATGCTTTCGCAGATTTGCCTATTATGAAAACGGAATCCGCTGTCGAACTCAAAGGTTTACGCGATACCGTTGCCGCGTCATTAGCCGCGTTAACAAATTTAGGCAGACCTGTTGAAAAATGGGATGACTTATTAGTCTATATTGTTTCGCAAAAATTTAGTCCACGCACACGTAATGAGTGGAATCTGCAACGCGGTAAATCAACCGCATCTCCGACGTATGAAGAGATTCGCGATTTTATGACGCTGCGAATTCGAGGTCTTACCGATCATTCTAAGTTAAATGCCGATACTTCGTCTCATAAAAATAAAGGCTCTAATCGGGCCTCGGTGAATAACGTAGCCACCGAAGAATGTTTGAATTGTTCCGGCAATCATAATTTGATGTTATGCGACGAGTTTAAGCGTAAATCCGTCGAACAGAGAACTCAGTTTCTCAAATCGCATAAATGTTGCTTTAATTGTTTAAAAGTCGGCCATTTCCCGACCTCTTGCAAGAGTAAAAAACGTTGTAATTTGTGCCGACGAGCACATCATACGCTCTTGCATCGTGACTCGAATATACCGGTACAGAAGATTAGTTAAAATTCTGTTTCGCAAAAAGAAAACGCTTAACGCTCAACCGGGCGGCCTTTAGGATGGATATTATCCGGTCCTACCGGAACTTCTAATTCAATCACCGGTTCCGCGACTTTATTGAATTGCGTAATGATTCCTTCGCTCGATTCTCTCCTTCAAAAATTTTGGGAGATCGAGGAAATTTCTTCCGAACTTCAGCTGTCGAAAGAAGATAAAAAATGCGAACAACATTTTATCGAAACATATCAGCGCGCCGAAGACGGCCGCTATGTAATACAGTTACCATTTAAAACCAACCCTCCGCTCGATATAGGATCTTCGCGCGAAACTGCCGCGCTTCTTTATTCAAAATTAGAACAACGCCTTCGAAAAAATCCAGATCTCGCGAAACCCTATCATTCTTTCTTAAATGAATATAAATCTATGGGTCATATGGAACCTATCTCCGACGAAAATCCGACGCTTTACCAAGCAATATATATACCGCATCATCCGGTACTACGCAAGTCTAGCAGCACGACGAAACTTCGCGTAGTATTTAACGCGTCGTGCAAAACGAGTAACGGTTCTACATTAAATAATCATTTAATGACCGGGCCTAAATTACAACGCGATTTGTCCTCAATTATCCTTAATTGGCGTCAGTTTCGTTATGTGTACACGGCCGATATCGAAAAGATGTTTCGACAGATCCGCGTTCATCGAGACGATGTCGATTTTTTACGGATTTTTTTGGCGATCTAATATTAATTCTCCGATACAATCTTATCGATTGCTTACAGTTACATACGGTACTGCTCCAGCTCCGTATTTAGCTATGCGCGTTATTAATCAATTAGCGCTCGACGAAGGTCATTCTTTTCCAAAAGCACAAGCAATAGTACAAGATTTTATTTACGTCGACGACGTTCTATTTGGCGCCGATGAAGTTCCGTCGCTAAAGGAAAGTCGCGATCAGATGGAAGTCGAGATCAGTACGAAATTGATGGCGCGAGGCGGTTTTCATTTACGCAAATGGGCTGCCAATCCTATAAAATTATTAACAGACATTCCTCCGGGAGAGCATGAACTCGCTATCGCTCGTACATTCGATAAGGATGATACGCTTAAAGTGCTCGGACTTGAGTGGATACCACGAGAAGATTCTTTTCGTTTTCAAATCGAGTCACCTTCGGTCAATATGAATACGAAACGTTTGATACTATCATTTATCGCGAAGTTCTTCGATCCACTGGGATGGGTTTCTCCGGTAATAATCACCGCGAAAATTATGATTCAAGAACTGTGGCTAAGAAAACTTGATTGGGATTTTCCTATCGAGGCGGACTTGTTAGAGTCCTGGAAAAAATATTGCGCGGAATTCATAAATTTAAAAAAAATTCGCATTCCGCGATGGACTGGAATGCATCCGGAAAATCTAGCTATCAAGTTGCACGAGTTCGCCGACGCGTCTGATCGCGCATACGCCGCTGTCGTTTATTTAAGAATTCTCCGATCGCTCAGCGAATTTTCAGTAGTCTTAATCACTGCAAAATCAAAGATAGCGCCGATTAAAACGATTAGCGTGCCGCGTCTAGAATTGAATGCCATAGTCTTATTAACTCAAGAAACGGACGAAGCAGCCGACCTTAGGGACATATTGCGGGAAATGAGAGAGGAAATGAGACGGGAAATTAGAAGTATGCATGCCGAGATATACGATTTAAAAATGAGAGGATCGCAACCCCGACAAAACAATGAGCATAGAACTCCGCCGGGAGAAAGAACCGAAACCGCGTACGAGTCCACACCCGAAGATGTACGACATCGAAGAGGACACGGATTTTTACCATTAAAAGAAGCTCGCGGAATGATTCCGGAATTCGACGGATCGCCAAATAAATTGCAAGAATTTTTGAGCGCGACTACATATGCAGTAGAACATATTGACCCATTAGACGAAGTAACGCTATTAGGAGCAGTATTATGCACGAAATTAAAAGGCAGAGCGATGCTAGACTTTCAAACGCGTAAAATTCAAGATTTCGCACAGTTGAAACAAGAATTAGAGGTCTGTTACGCAAGCAAAAAGAGTACGACCCATCTACAAATTGAATTTAACACGCTAAAACAGAAGAACGGAGAAAGCGCGCGAACTTACGGACTTAGAGCCGACAAACTAGCCATGGAGCTATACGAATCGATGATGGAAGGACGTCATCATACAGTAGATAATAAACGCGCAATCATGGAAATAATACAGCAACAAGCCTTAGAAAATTTCCAAATAGGATTGCAAGACGAAATTAAAACAATTGTTCGATCGCGAGGATATGCTACGTTGCAAGAAGCAATAGCAGCGGCCAGCGCGGAAGAAAAGGTTAAAGGACCGTCCGCGACCGGCACGCGAAGCAAAATCAATTTTACACCGACCTATAAACAGGAAAATCAAACGAATGTAAAATGTCAAAAATGCGGAAAAACCGGGCATTACGGTCGAGATTGTCGAACTAGCCGATACGCGAATCGATTTTCATTGCCGAAACCCGATAGACAACCCCGCGTAAATACGATAAATAAATATTGCAATTATTGCAAAAAATCCGGACACGATCGCGAAGAATGTTGGTTATTACACGGACGACCCAATAGAGATCAATCGAGCCGAACCAAACAATATAATTCGCGACCGGAAAATAAAAACCGCAAGAATAGCGAGCAAGGAAAAAAGAAATTTAACTCCGCGCAAAGTAGCGATGAGGAGGAAAGGAACGAAAGAAAATCGCACCGACCTGCAATTGAATATCAAGTATCACACTTTAAAAATACGCCGCATATACAGACAGGATTGGACCTTGTCACATTACCAATGCGAGAAGCGAAACGCGAAAAAATAAATTTGCTATTCGATACAGGAGCCGCAATATCACTAATTAAAGTGAAACATTTAAAAGGCGAAACGTTAATAAAAGAAGAAAAGATAACGCTCACCGGCGTAACGGGACATAAAATATGTACAATTGGAAAATTTAAGGCGACAATAACTCTGGAAAAGCGCCGAATCAAGCATACTATGTACGTTGTTAAGGATGACTTTCCGATAGAATATGACGGAATACTAGGCGTTGATTTCCTACGAAAACATCAAGCCACTTGCAATTATAAAACAAAGCAATTAAAGGTAGGACAGCATATCTTAAAGCTTTATCCCTATCTAAAAGTGACATTGAAACCACGTAGCGAAACTATAATACAGGTCGCTACTGATAAGAACACGATAGGCGTGATAAAGGCAGAAGAAACAATACCAGGAATATTTATAGGTAATTGCCTAGTAGAACCTACGAATTACATATGTGCAGCAAGCATTCTAAATACAACGGATAACATAATCGAAATGTTAATGCCGCAAGTAAGTGTAGAGGAAATCGAACGAAGTGAAACAGAAGAAATTAACGTAATACGAACGCCAAATAAAGAGGAAGTAATCCCGCGTAGTGAAAAAGTATTACGATTATTACGTACACAACATTTAAATAAAGAAGAAAAGAAAATGATAATGGAAATCTGCAAGGATTTTAGCGACGTGATGCATATCGAAGGAGAACCACTGACGTGCACAGATACCGTCGCGCATAAGATTGCAACGCAAGCAGATAGCTCACCGGTCAACGTACGGCCTTACCGCCTGCCGGAGAAGCATAAAGAAGAAGTAAATCGACAAGTCCGAGAAATGTTAAAAAATAAAATAATCCGACCAAGCATGAGCCAATGGAACGCACCGTTATTGGTAGTCCCTAAGAAAGCCGATGCGTCAGGAAAACCGAAATTACGGGTAGTCGTAGATTTTAGAAAATTAAATGATCTAACTATAGGAGATTCATTTCCCTTACCGAATATAACGGATATATTAGATCAACTTGGAAACGCCAAGTACTTTACAACTCTGGATTTAGCATCCGGATACCACCAAATTCCGATGGAAGAAGGCGACAAATGCAAAACTGCTTTTTCCACACCTCACGGGCATTACGAATACAATAGAATGCCCTTTGGATTAAAAAATGCGCCAGCCACATTTCAAAGGCTAATGAACTCAATACTGATAGGCATACAAGGAATAAAATGCCTAGTATATTTGGATGACATCGTAATCTACGGAGCCAGCCTACAAGATCATAACAAGAGACTCATCGAAGTCCTACGAAGATTGCGAGAAAACAATCTGAAATTACAGCCGGACAAATGCGAATTCCTACGAAAAGAAGTGACATACTTAGGTCATATAATCACAGAAAACGGAATATCGCCGGATCCGTCTAAATTAGAGGCCGTAAGAAATTTTCCGACGCCTAGGAAAGTAAAAGATATTCAAGCTTTCATAGGATTAGCCGGATATTATAGAAAATTTATTGAAAATTTCTCTAAAATCGCGAAACCACTAACGAAGTTAACCAAAAAGGAAAATAAATTTGAGTGGACGCAAGAACAACAACAAGCATTTGAAATGCTTAAAGAAAAATTAACGACGGCACCTTTACTAAAATACCCAGATTTCAAAAAAGAATTTATCGTAACGACCGATGCATCAGATTATGCAATCGGAGCGATATTATCGCAAGGAGAAATAGGCCAAGATCAACCAATAGCATATGCCAGTCGAATATTAGCAAAAGCCGAACAAAATTATAATACGACCGAAAAAGAACTATTAGCAATAGTATGGGCCGTTAAACATTTTCGACCGTACTTATACGGGACGAAATTTACGATAGTCACAGACCATAAATCGCTCGTATGGTTATTTAATGTAACCGACCCTGGATCTCGATTAATTAGATGGAGATTAAAATTAGAAGAATACGATTACGAGATCATACACAAGGCCGGAACAGCGAACAGAAACGCTGACGCGCTAAGTCGACACGTGGCGGATATCAACAGCGTCGAGGAGGATGAGAGCACCGACACGAAGATAACGCGAGAATACACGGAAGACGAGAAGCGACGTATTCTATACGAATATCACGATGCACCTGTGGGAGGGCATCAAGGAAAAGAGCGCACGATTAATCGAATTCGCCTAAAGCACAATTGGCGAGGATTGACAAAAGATGTCGAAGACTATATAACAAAATGCGAATTTTGTCAAAAAAACAAATTATCGCGGAAAATTAAGGCACCGCTAATAATAACGGATACTGCCGATAAACCTTTTGAAAAATGTGCATTGGACATCGTAGGTCCACTAACGATTACTAATAATGGAAATAAATATATTTTAACGTTCCAAGATAATCTAACAAAATTTAGTAAAGCAATTCCGATACCGAATCAAGAAGCCGCGACAATTGCAAAAGAATTTGCGACGAAAATAATTTTCGAACACGGTATCCCAGAAAAAATATTAACGGATCAAGGAACAAATTTTTTAAGTGAAATATTTAAAAACACGTGCAAACTATTAAAAATCGAAAAGATTCAAACAACCGCGTATCATCCGGAAAGCAACGGAGCGCTAGAACGATCTCACCGGACTCTAGCCGAATATCTCCGACATTATATAAATGCCGATCAAACGGATTGGGACGAATGGATTCCCTATGCGATGTTTACATACAATACAACACCGCACACGGCGACAGGGTTCACACCCTTCGAATTAATTTACGGGCACCGAGCAACATTACCGACGGCATTGTCGCAACCGCCTAAGCCCACGTATACATACGATGATTACGCGCAAGAATTGAAAGAAAAATTACGCGCCTCACAGCAAGTTGCAAAGGAGCATCTGAAGAACGAAAAAATAAAAACCAAAGAAAATTATGATAAAAAGACTAAAGAAATTAAACTTAAGGTAGGAGAAAAAGTCCTCTTGTACGACGAAACAGTTCGCCGAGGACGATCAAAGAAATTGGACTCCCTATGGACCGGACCTTACACGATAATCGAAAAAAATTCGGAAGTGAACTACACAATAAAAAGGGGAAGGAAAACCATACGCGTCCACATAAATCGATTAAAACCATTTATCGAAAATTAAAAAAGTAGGAGAAAGAAGAAAAAGAAACAGAAAAATGCGCGAATAAAATAAAAAATAGAATAAATAATAAGGAACAGAAATAAAAAATTCCTACCTTAACGCCCTCCACTTCCACGTCCAGCACCGCGACCCCGGTTCCACTCCCGCAGAGCCTGAAGAAGAGGCGACACAGGACGAGGTTCGGGGTTGAGGAAGCGACCACGACCCACAGGACGAGGCTCGGGGTTGAGAAACCAACCACGTCCCACGAAACGAGGAGCCGGATCCCAGCGGAACTCAAGCCCGCGACCTCGATTAAAATGGGGCGGCAGAGCGTCCACAGCGACTTCCGGCACAAAAGCAACGGCACGGTCAATCACTAGATCTGGAAGACCTAGTAGATCGATCTCGCGAACAAACGCGGGCGCCGAGAGTTGATCCCGAAAGGAGCGAGCAAAATGGTCGTGCTCCTCCGGATCTTGCCCCGCGCGACGCCCGTTATCACGCACTGAACTCTGCCCCGCAGCGAAACGAAACTCACTCGAATTCGGAGCCATGAAACCAACAATCGACAACACAAAGCGATAATAAAACAGCGCGAGAGAAAATAAAAAAGAAACGCTCAATACAAGACGACGTCGGAAGACGGACTGAATGGAAGAGCGAATAAAAAGCCTGAAAAGGGCTAGATAAAAGCAAAAATAGCTGTATATGCATCCAGAGAAAAAGAGAATGCACCGCAAATGATTCTAAGAAAATATTATAATATACAAAGCTTTCTATTACAGGAGTCTTATTGCACGGAGCACCTGTAAGGAAACCGAACCTGATACCCAAGTCGAAATAAAAGAATTTAAATATGAACCGGGTATCTACTTCGAAAAAATGGGCAAGATAAACCAAATCGAGTCCACATGGAAGATGGTGATAAAAATAGACATCGCCGCAATGGACCATCAACATGAACAATTGAGAAACTATATGGCACAGACGAGAGCTCTATGCTACCATTGTAAATAAAAATGAAAGAAACCTGCCACAACCTGCTACAAATAGCAGAAAAGGACAGAGAACAAGCAGACAAATTGCTAAAACATCTAAAATTTGCGTACCAAGCACCCAAGAAGACATGACGAGGGCTAATCGACGGTCTAGGAACGATAGCCAAAACACTCTTCGGCACAATGGACGCAGACGACGAAAAAATTATAAAGGAGCAATTAAATCTCATGCAAAGAAATCAGCAAACGCTGCAGCACGCGATGAAAAATCAGATTAAAATATTAAACGCAACAATTGCGCATGTTGATAATGTTGAAAAAGTTCTGCAAGAAAATGAAAAACAATTCTTAAATATAACAGAGAAGATGCGACAAGCCTGGATACAAACAGAAGCCGGATATGGACAACGAGAAGATCTCGACGAACACTTCATAATATTAAATGCCATAATAAAAGATCTAACAAACGATCTTATGGACATTATCGTGCATCTGACGAACGCGAAAAAAGGGATAATCGACATAAGATTATTACCCATAGAAAGCATTCTAGATAACCGCAAGGAAACAGCGTCATAAATACCGCAGGAAACGCACTTCCCATTTCAAATATCCGCAGAAAATTGGAGAACAATCGAAAAGTTCTTAACAATTAGCGCATACTACGATAATACAAATATATTTACGATTATAAAGATTCCGCTAATCACATACCCCGAGTATGAAATAATAAAGGCAAAAGCCAGCGATAATAACAATCGTACAGACAAATCTACCAGATTACAATCTTACGATGACACGCGACGAACGAAACGAAGAAATATTGGACAAAATTAGACCGATAAAATTACGAAAAGTCATTAGAAACCCGACAGAATTAAGGGACCTAAGCGAAAGACTTGACGAAACAAACGAAGACTCAAATAACAATTATTTTCCTACTAACGAACATTATATATCCCGTAGCTTCAAGTTGCACAGGAATAATAATAATAATAATAATTACCACAATAGCAATTTTCGGGAGTGTCTTATTTCGAGCGTAGATCCTAATCCTTTGGGCGTATAAATCCCAAAAGATCTCTTCCTTAGCGGCTAGAGGCACAACAACGCAGAAAAATGCTGTGATTGACCGGAGCGCGAGATCGCTCCAAAAAACACGCAGAGAATATGCCGTGATTGACAAAATCATATCCTGTTTATACATAGAAGGAGCGCGAGATCGCTCCGGAAAACACGCATAGAAAATGCTGTGATTGACAAAATCATATCCGGGCAAAATGCGTGTTAATCGTATATAAACGGAGCGCGAGATCGCTCCAAAAAAGCAAAGTATCAGTGAAATGCGATGGATCATATCAATCAAATAATAGACGCGGCCGACTTCACCGTAATGATAGTCGACGAGATAGAGGCGAAAGCCGCGGCGTTGTCATTGCTGGCTACGGATTTGCGTAAAGAAGCCTACGGCGTAGTTCGCAATAGCCCGAAGTCTTTTCGGATGGATTTTGGAATCGATGAGAATAAGGACATCAAGAGATTGGTATAAGTACTATTTGCGCACATTTAACGATAATGCGATTGATTCGTCCATTTTTGCTCTTGTCTTTTTTAGAAGACGAGTAACTAGCGGCGTGCGGATTACGCGACACGCTTTGGCGGAGCTCTCCGCTCAAACGAAGATTCTGCACACGCAAGCGCGAGATGTCCATCAAGCTTTGCCGGAGATGTGGGAGAATAAAGAACGGGAGAGCAATGAACGTGAGAACAATAGATGTGAGCTTCCAACTATAGAATTCCCGTCAACTTCCAAGCCCCCGCCAACTAATTGTAAGTATCTTTTTTATATACTATTTATAATTTATAAAATAAGTTCACTAATAACAGTTGTTTTTTGTTTCAGAAAAAGGAGCGTGCAGATTTTTATACTTACATATGTATATTAATAAAAATATTATATTTACATATATTAATAAATACAAATATACTAATATTAATAATTTTTATTTATCGCCTTTGCGATCGCTATACTTTTCCCACGCTTGGGCGAATTCTTCGCTATACGGTCGCGCTGTATCTCGCACTATTCTTCTTCAACGTTTATCTTCTTTCTTATCGTACATACGAGGGCTGTATGATAAGTACCTGTGTTTAACGACTGATAGCGCCACTGACTCAAAATCTGTATACCATCGTTTAACGCTATCTTTCGAACGACGCCTGTCAAAATTTCAGACAGATTTATCGAGTAGTTTTGTTCTGATAGCTGTTGAAAGTGGGCAGGTTTGTGTTTGTTTGCAACCATAGAAAAAGAGCAATATCGTACGGCAACCGATCGCGATAAGAGTGTCAAATCTCGACGGTAGAACGCCAACGTCGAATAACGCGGGGACGCGCAGACACGATCGCCTGTTGCCGAGCGCTATTCGTTGCGTCGTTTGCGGTCCCTCTAATTGTGGTAAAACGAACGCGTTGTTAAGTATGCTGGAGAGCCCGTACGGCGTACGCTTCGAGAACGTTTATGTCTAGTCGAAATCGTTGCAACAGCCTAAGTATCAATATTAAGAAAATCTTTTGACACCGATGGAAGATATTGGTTATTTTACATTTTCCAACAACTCCGACGTTATTCCCCCTAGTGAGGCGCTCCCGAATTCGATAATCGTGTTCGATGACGTAGCATGCGACAAACAGGACACCGTCAGAGAGTACTTCGCTATAGGTCGACACTCGAACGTCGATTATTTTTATCTGTGTCAAACGTATGCTAAAATACCGAAACAGTTGATACGAGATAACGCGAATCTGCTAATTCTCTTTAAACAGGACAGTACTAATTTGCGACACGTGTACAACGATCACCTGAATACCGACATGTCGTACGAGAATTTTCACGCTCTGTGTCGCGCGTGTTGGCAGCGCAAGTACGGTTTCTTAGTGATAGACAAAGATGTAACGGTAGGTACAGACGAGGATTTAACGATTTCGCCGTACCGTAGACCGATCAGTCGTCGCGGATACGTCGAACGCGTCGATCAATTGGACACCGTCTCTACTCCGTTAGACGCGTCTCTCGCCGAACACCGCATGGCTGAGAGAGATCCATTCGCGTAAGATAGGGACGAGGTAGAGGTGTTCGAAACCGAGAATCTCGAATTGCCCTCGACGATCGAAACATTCGTTAGACGAACTCTGCGAACTCCTCAAGGTCGCGAAACGCTGCTCGGCCAGCTAGGACCGTTGGGACGAGAGTACGTGGGCGCTTTTCTCGGTGGGAAAAAATCAAACAAGGTCGATTAAGTCTACGGGGTGTACATCGGCGAGGACGGCGCGATGCTCGGCGACAAGCGATTCGACGTAGACGCGGATAACTCTATACTCATAGACGGAATCAGATATATCGGTACTCCCGGATTGTACGAATTAATCTTCAAGAGAATTCCCGACGATCTCACGTATACCGAAAACAATAAACTAACGTACAAGAGTATACTAACGACAAACGCTCACAAACGCAACCATGACGCTAGTAAAGCTGTCTTAGGAAATAAGGAATATAAATACAAACACGTCATTGCTCCGCTTATCCACAATGGCGGCGCGAAAAAGGCGGGCGCGGGTCGCATGCCATCAACCATGCGAGTTATGGGCGAAAGAGCCGATTACGTTTACTGGGACGATCCGAATGAATTATTGGATCGCCTGCAATTACTCAATGCTTCGCGTCAAGCCGGCAATGATGCTCACGACAACGAGATTCTATCGATAATCGAGGAGCTTTGCGAAACGGGCGCGATCGTATAAATCTAATCATCGCGTCGACGGCCGCCGCAGTTGTACGCAATATGCGCGCGATCGACGCGATGTCCATGAGCAAATTCGGTATACCTCTAAAGAAACGAGGCTACGACACGAGGACAGGAAGACTACGCCCAGCTATCAAATCTTTACGAAATTACGTGCGCGATAACGCGCTGTGTTTGGGTTCCTCCGTCGACTACGACGCGAGAGAACGCAAGATAAGACGCCTGGCCTCGCCGGAGGAAATCACGTCGCAATTAAGAAAAGATACGGACGAGGCGAGACAGACAACCGTCCTACCACAGTATATACAGTAGCGCAACTCTCCCGATTTTGTGTTGGCCAAAACGGAGCGCGCATGCGCGAAATGAGTAAGTTGGCCAGTAACGCCATCTAAATTTCTCTCTCACTTACTCTTTTTTTTTTATTTTTTTCGTTCTCTCTCAGACTATTTAAATACCCAATTAGACTTCGGGTTGGACGTGAGTGAGGTGTGTAGGAGCGGGACAGGCAGAGAGAGTGAAGTTATAAAATTTTACAGGTAAAAGGTGTGCAACAGAAGAGTAAGTAAGTGAAAAGCAAGAGGAACTGGTGAAGACCGGGAAAAGAAGGCAAAAAGGAAGAGAAGAGAGAACAGAAGATAAAGGGAGAGAGAATCGTGACGGAGAAGAGAGGTTAGGAGGCATGGAGATACGAGTGACAAAGAGTAGAGGAGATAGTTCAGAAAAAGGACTACAGATGGCGCCAATGACTGGAAAACAGACAGGAGGCAGGACTAAGAGTAAGGGAAAAGAAAAGTCACTAGACAAATATATTGCAGGAGGTGAAGAAATATGGAGGAGAGAATTAGAAAAAATAATAATGGAAATAAAGGAATTGAGAACAGAAATGAGAGAGGAGGAGAGAAAAAGAGAGAAAGAAGAATGGAGACAGGAGTATATTAGAAAAGAGAATAGCAGCGTTGGAATGGATTAACGAGAAAAAGAAGAGAAAAGATAAAAAGAACAACATTGTAATAAAAGGAGTGGACTGGGAAATGGAGAAATTAAAGCATGAAGTGGAAAAATATAGAAGGACAGCTTTAAGGTGGATATAGTGGTAAAAAAAGCAAACAAAATAAAACTGAATAGAAATAGAAATCTAGTAATAGCAGAGATAGACAGTTGGAAGCAAAAAAGAGAGATCATGAGTAAGAAGAAAGAGTTGAGGAGAGGTATAATAATAGAAGATGACTTAACAAGAAAAGAAAGAGAGATACAACAGAAATTAAGAGAAATGTCAAGAGAAGAAAAAGAAAGAGGCGATAATAATGTAAAAGTTGGATATAAAAAAATTAACTTGAAGGATAAATGGTACAGATGGAACGAGAAAGAAGAGGAACTGGAGGAAGAAAGAAGAGGAAGAAGAGAATGAGGACACGATAAAAAAGATGAAGAGGAGATGAAGAACGGTGAAAAAAGGTTAAAAATCTGTTTTTGGAATATTGCGGGAATAACAAACAAATGCGAAGAAACATGGGAATATTTGGAAGAGTTCGACATCATAGGCTTAACAGAAACGTGAGTGGAGAAAGGAACATGGAAGAAGATTAGTAATAGATTATCAAATAAATATGAACGGAATTTCATACCGGCCACAAGAGAGAAGGTAAAAGGAAGAGCGAGAGGATGAATTATAACAGCTATTAGTAAAGATCTAAAAGGAGTAGAAGTAAGAAAAATAAATAAAGGAGCAATGGAGACAAATTTGATATATAACAAAAATAGGTGGAGCGTGATTACGTTATATAGCCAAAACATTGAAGAAACATTGGAGAATTTAATGGAAGAAATAAAAGAAGGAAAAGAAAAATATTTGATGATAGGAGGAGATTTTAACGCAAGAACGGGAGAAGAAGGTGGCCCGATAGGAACAGGAGAGAAGAAAGAAGAGGAGATAAGAAGATCAAAGGATAAAGTAATAAATAAAGAAGGACGAATAATGATAAACAAGGTAAAAGAAAGAGGATGGATGATCTTGAATGGAAGCTATGAGGAGGAAGGGGAATGGACATATATTGGAGAAATGGGATCATCGGTTATAGATTACGGTTATATTATAGATTGTAACTAACGAAAAAGCAATAGAAGAAGTTAAAAAGATAGAAGAAGGAAATAGAACAGAGTCGGATCACATACCATTGAAAGTGGAATTAGAAGGAATAGAAAGAAGAAACAGGAAAAGGAGCGACAGAATAAAGATTGAAAGAAGTATATGGATAGAAGAAGGAATCGAGTACTACCACGGAAGATGTAAAGGATAGTCATGCACACAGACAGAAATTCGATCACTGCTACCATTTTTTCTTCTTTTTCCCCAACTGTCTATTTGCTAGGTAATTCAGCGTGTACACTTGATCCACTGTCCCCATTCCCTTCCTAAACCCAACCTGACTCCTCTTCTCTTCCACCTCTAATCTTAGTCTTTCTCCCAATATCGCCGTGTATATTTTGTACAGCGATGGCATTAGTGTCACTCACCTGTATTCTCTCACCTCTTCTCCTCTCCCCTTCTTTACTATCGATATTATTATTCCCTCTTCCCATTCTTTCGGCCATCCTTTCCCCTCCCATACTCTCCTGCATACCTCCCACGCCCATTTTTCAATTTCTTCTCCTCCATACTTCCATGCCTCGTTCGGTATCTCGTCCTTTACCATCGCTTTTCCCTTCCTTAATCCGGTTATTACCCTCTTTACCTCTTCCCATCCCAAATCCGATTCCTCCCTTTTGTCTCTCTTCTCCTTTCCTCCTCCCACTACCCTCCCTTCTACTCCCCTAGCAATTCCATGAAGTATTCCTTCCATCCTTCCAGCTTTATTTCTTCATTTATCCTCTTTCTCCCTTTTTTTTCTCTCCTTACCAATTCCCAGACTTTTCCCTCTGTCTTCACTTCCCCTGCCTTTCTCTCCCTCTTCTCTTTTTTCCGTATATTTCCTTATATCTCCTTTTCCCCTCTCTATACCTCTCTTCTTCCCCTCCTTCTCTCCTCCATCTCCTTAATTCCTTTCTTACCTCCTTTTTCCTTTCCTTGCACTCCTCATCCCACCACCTCCTTCTGTTCCCCCTTTCTACTCCTATTTTTGCTTCGCAATTTTCCCTATTTCTTCTATTTCCTCCTGTATTCCTTTCTCTCCTTCCTCTATTCTTTTCAACTCTTTCCTAAACTCTTCCCTTCCTCTCTCGTCCCACACCCCCTTCACGCTCACCCTTTCTCCTATTTCTTTGCTTCTTCCCTTGCCTTTCCTTTTATCCATGCTGTTACCGGGTGGTGATCTGAGTCTATCTCTTCTCCTATTTCTAGTCTATCAAGCTTTTCTCTAACCTTTCCGTCACCTATAACGAAATCAATAACTGTTTCTCCCCTTCCCCCTATGTACGTAAATTCTTCCTCTTCATCCCCCTTTATACTTCCATTTAGTATTGACCACCCCCTACTCTCTATACACTCTATCAACTTTCTTCCCTTTCTATTTATTTTCTTGTCTTTCGATCTTCCTTTCCCCTCTTCCTCCTGCTCCTCCTCTCTAGTCCATCCCCCTTTCTCTCCTGTCCTTGCATTAAAGTAGTCCTATTAATGTCATACCTTCTTCCTCGCCTCCCTCCATCCTACTCTTTAAACCCTCTAGCTTTCTATCCATGTCCCCATTTACATATATACCTATTATTCTCCAACTTTCATATCCTACTCTTACCTTACACATCATCCTTCCCTCCTCCTCTTCTTCCTCTCTTGCTTCTATTTTAATGTTTTTTCTAATTCCCATTAACATTCTCCCCCTTGCTCTTTCCTTTCTATTTCTTCTCTTTGCTATCTACACCTTTCATGTGAACTCCTTTGGAAGTTTTTTCTTTAATTTCCCCCACCCTTTCTCCTCTATCCATGTTTCTGACATTATTACTACATCCCATCCCTTAGACCTTTGCCAAAACTCTCTGTCTTTGTTTAGCATCCCTGATACGTTCCAAAATCCTACCTTCCATATCTCCTTCTGCTCATCCCTTTCTCTCCCCCCCCTCTCTAATCTTTCTCTCTCCTTACCGTCTCTTAGGCTTCCCCCTGTTCACTCCATACATTCCCCTCGTTATCTCTTAATCTCTCCTCTTCCTCCTCCCATCTCCACCATTTTCCCTCTATTTGAATTTTTCCATAACTTACCCATACTCTGTTTCCCTTCTCTCTCTCCCTCCTCGCTATGTCCTCCAAGTTCCATTTCATCTTTCGCTCTTTCCAGGTCAAATCGTCGTCCATTCTTATCTCTTTATCTTTAATTCCTCTCCTCTTTCTCATTACCTCTCTCTTTCTTTCTCTCCCTGCAAATCTCACTTCCTTTATTTCTGTCTCTATCACTAACTCCTGTATTATTTCCTTCATCTTTTTCTCTATTTCTTTGATACTCCTTCTGACTCCTCTAATCACTACATTCCTTCTTCTCTAATCCCTCTCTTTCATCTCGCTCCATTTCTCCATCTCTCTTACCTTCCTTTATATTTCCTCCCTTTTTTCCTCTCCTTTTCTCTCTTCCTTTAATTTCCACTTGTCTAGCTCCTGTTCTAAAACCTCTACCTTTTTCTTTAGACCCTCTCTTTCCTTCTCCCATATCTTTTCCCTCTCGTCTAACCTCATTTTTACCAACCCCTCCATTTCTTCTTTCATATCCCATATATGTCTTTTTAATTCTTCCCTCAGCATCTCCCTAATTTCCTGTATCCCTTCCCTCATCTCTCTTCGCCACTCGTCTCTCATCTCCCTCAGCCAGCTCTTCTCTTTCTCCCCCCCTCCTCCTAGCTCTTTCTGTGGCGACCCTTTAATCGTTCCTTTCTTCGTCATCTCCCCATTTCAAAGAAACAAAAAACAAGGTAAAAGTGGGAAACAGAAGAACAAAGGAGTTTTGGACAAAAAGCGGAGTGAGACAGGGATGCCCTATGAGTTCTACACTGTTCAATATGTATATTATGGATTTGGAGGCAGATATGAGGAAGGAACAGACTGGAGGAATCTGGTAGGAAAGGGAAAGCTGTGGTCAATTACATATGCGGATGATATAGTTCTGCTGGCAAAAAGTGAGCAAGAGCTAAAAGGAATGATGAAAAGACTAAAGAAATATATAGAAAGGAAAGGTTTGATTTTGAGTACACAAGAGTCAAAAGTGATGGTTTTCGAAAAAGGAAGAGGAAGGACAGGAAAAAAAATGGCAATGGGAGGAAGAGAATATAGAAGAGGTGAAAGAAATAAGATACCTGGGATATATAATGCAAAAAAACGGAGGAGCAGAAAAACACGTATTGGAAAAAATGAGAAGAGCGACAATTGCAATGAAACTGATCTGGAGTATTGGAGAGAGATTATTCAAAGATGATTATGAGAGAAAAATGAAGATGTTTGACGCACTGGTTGGAAGTGTCGCACTGTACAGAGCGGAGATTTGGGGATGGGAGAAAGAAGAAAGGCTGGATAGAATAAAGAGGAAATACGGGAAATGGATTCTAGATATAAGAACACCGAATTATATTTTAACGGAAGAAACTAAGATGAAGGAATTGAGTATAGGAGCAAGGAAAAGAGCCATTAAGTACGAGGAAACTGCACGTCAATCGGAAAAAAGATTAATAACGGAATGTATGAAGGAGCTGGAAAGGAGAAGAATAAGCAGCGAAGAGAGTAAATGGGAAAAAAGGAAAAGAGAAGTGAAGGAAAAGGCGGAAATAAATAAGGAAGAGCTGAGAGAGAAGAGAGAGAACGTGGAAGCAAAGGAGATAGTACAAGAAATAATGGAAAGAATAGGAAAGAAAGAAAAGGAGGAAAGAAGAATAAAAATAGAGGAGTCTAAATATTGTATAGCCCAAAACGGCTATAATCAAATTAGTATAATTATTAACTATTAAATATTATTTAACGTCTTCCGACTATAACTCAAAGCCGAGGAAGACGTATAAAGTTACGAGCGCAATCGCTGACAAAGCGAGCCACGCGCGAAGGCCACGCGATCGCGAGACTTGAAGAACGACGCGCCGGAAATGCAAGCAAAGAATATACGTATCTTGCACCCGGGTTTTTTCCACCCGAAATCGAGCGAAACGATCACCTATGGTCCTGTCGCTAAGCTATCCCCTCCGAAAACTAATCGAACAGGAGGTGATAAAACTACCCACCTCGTACGAGCGCAAGGCAGTCCTAATCATAAAATCACACGAAACAGTTATAATCATACAATTATATAGTGCGAATAAATTAACAATAGGAACCACGAGACAGACTAACGTAAACGATTTAATAATAAAGAACGTTCCAGCTGATCTCGCGACGGCAGCCGCGATGTCAGGCACGTGAAGCAATTCTATACCACGATAAGCCGAGTTGAAGTGCGAGAAAGACAAGAAGATTTAAAGCCGATGTATAAGAATAAATTACTTTATTTCTACTAAGACTACATAATTGCTGAAACGGCGAGACTACCCTGCTCGATCCTGAGCTCCCTAGCTCCTAGTGGCCAACGATCCCAGAACAAACCCCGTGCCTCCACAGTGAGGCACAACAAAATTGGTGGCAGCGGTGGGATGTGCCAAAGAACCAGCCAACTCGCCGAATAAAGACTTGTAAAAAACCAAAAGAATAAATAACAGGCACGTCAGCAAACAAGTTAAAGCCGACGGACACAAGCAGAAGCAACATATGCGGACGATACAAGCAGTACGAGAATCACGGCCAAGCAGCTGAAACTCGAGTAGGAACGCCAGCGTCCAAGGACCAACGCCGACCTACAACATCTCTAAGGACGACGCATCGCCGCCGGGCAACGGCCGCCGTACGACGAGCATCAGGCCGCCAGCCTTATCAGCCGCCGAGCGAGAGATTGCAGCAGCAGCAACCTACTGACCCAGTGAGCGAACATGCGAGCCGTCTTATTACTGTAAGTCCGTAATATATTTGTAATTGCGTGAATGTCGGAAGGTTCTAACGTACCGAAATCGATAGCGAACCGATCGTGGTTATTAAGCGAACCTGCGCGACGAGCGACTAGCTTAAGTCTAACACCGCGAAAAAATTTTAATAAGAAATTTAGAGACTCAATACTCGAGCGAAAGCAAGCTCGAGTTACCGGAGAATGTCATCAACGAACGCGAATTTCCGTTCAATAGTTTCGACGAAAGCCTATTTCCGTGTGATACGACTGACCTCACTGACCACATTCAACGCGAGATTATACGTACGCGACCGTATATTAGCAGAACTCCAAGTAGAGTATCGTTACGACGTGAATTTTCACTAACCACCTACGAGAGCGATCTGTTCGACCTGGAAGAAATTCACCGCCAACAAGAAGATAATATGGCCGAATCGCGAAATCCGCTCGAAGGTACTCCCGCAAATCTGCCGCGAGGCGCGGTAGACGAAGAAATAGAAAACATGCCAGATGGACCGAAATATAACGGAGGTCGATCGTACGTCGCCCCCCAAGAGAAACCGCGAAGAAAGAGGAGATTATACACAGATCACCCACATTTTAAATGAAATACGCGCGGAAATTAATTCGTTAAACATACGAGTGACGCGACTAGAAAGCGCGGACGCACAATTACCCCGTCAGATACTCGCAGGGAAAACGATAACGATGCGTTTGAAACAACAAACGGGCGAACGAGACGCGATATCAGAAATCGACGAAGCGTCGCCCCGAATTATCTGCCGTTAAAGGAAGCAAGAATAATGATCCCCGAGTTCGACGGAACCTCGCGACATAAATTGCAAGAATTTCTAAACGCGTGCAAATACGCTGTTCAGAACATAAACCCAGCAGACGAAGAATCGTTAATTCAAGCCATCCTATTTACAAAATTAAAAGGGAAAGCGATGCAGGACTTTGAGACGCGAGATATACAAACGTTCGACGAATTAAAACAGCAACTCGAGACTTGTTACCAGTCAAAACAAAGCACGACACATCTACAGATCGAATTCAATTCGCTAAAACAAAAGCCGAATGAAACTGCGCACACTTTCGGACAACGCGTTGATTTACTAGCAATGAAATTATACGACTCGATGATCGAAGGAAAGGAGCAATCCACATTATCAAAACGCACGATTCAACAAACAATCCAAGCGCAGGCATTAATAAATTACCAGATCGGGCTACACGACAAATTACAAGTGCTCGTACGCGCGCAGCGATATACGACGCTCCAAGAAGCGATAACGGGCGCGAGCGCCGAAGAAAAGCTCAGACCGGGAACCGCGAGAACGAGTAGTTTTGTTAATAAAAATAAAACCGAATCAAGTTACCCGCAAAATAGTCGAAATCAGACACCGCAATGCTTTAAATGCGAAAAAAACGGACATTACGAACGCAATTGTCGAAGTAGCCGATATGCGCTCCCGAAACCGGAAAAACCCTCGCGAATAAACGCAATAAGTAAATACTGCTCGCATTGCAAAAGAACAGGACACAGCCGCGACGAATGCTGGAGCCTAAACGGAAAACCGAAACATAGTACAGATAAACAAAAAATCGGAAATCAGCAAAAAACGCGCGAAGAAAATATACGCGACCGAAAGAAATCGCGACAACAGAAAAGGAACGCCGATAGCGCAAGTAGCAGCAGCGAAGACGAGCAGGATAAAGCGAGAAAGAAACAACCGCGACCTGCATCTGAGTATCGCGTTACACATATTAAAGATATGCCACGCGCACAGAAAAAAACGGATTTATTGCTAATAACATTACCAATGCGACAAGCAAAAGACGGAAAAATACAGATGTTGTACGACTCAGGGTCGACCATCTCATTAATAAAATTGAAACATTTAAAGGATGACACACTAATACATGAAGGTAAAATCGCGCTTACAGGCATAACCGGGCATAAAGTACACACCATAGGAAAAATGTACGCCACGATCAAGATAGAAAATCACAAGGTAAAACATGCATTTTACGTTGTAAGAGACGACATTCCAATAGAATATGAAGGAATAATAGGAATTGATTTCCTTCAACAACATTCGGTATCCTGTGATTATAATCAAAATCAATTAAAAATAGGAGAAGCCGTGCTAAGATTCCATACGTTTAACAAAACAATCCTAAAACCGCGCAGCGAAACCATCGTAAAAGCGATAACGAAGCAAAATCGGATAGGAATAGTACGAGCAGAGGAAACAGCTCCAGGAATCTACCTTGGAAACTGCTTAGTAGAACCGAAGGATTACACGTGTCCCGTTAGTATCATAAATACAACCGATACGGAAGTCGAGATACAGACGCCGAACGTCACACTCGAAGACATAGAACGCGAAATCGAATCCAAAATACACACGATACAAGCAAGAAAAAATTTTAAGCCTACTAGCTCGAGACAAATCTGACAACTACTACGCACGCAACATTTAAATACGGAAGAAAAACAGGCACTCCTACGGATATGCGAAGAATATTGCGATACATTTCAGTTGGACGGAGAACCACTGACGTGCACCGCGACGGTAGAGCACGAGATAAACACGCGCGCTGATACCTCGCCGGTGAACACGAGACCGTATCGTCTTCCCGATAAGCACAAGACGGAAGTAAATAAACAAGTGCAAGAAATGCTGAAAAATGGCATAATCCGAACAAGAACATAAATCCCGCGGACGAAGAATCGTTAATTCAAACAATCTTATATACAAAATTAAAAGAGAAAGCGATGCAGGATTTTGAGACGCAAGATATACAAACGTTCGACGAATTAAACCAACAACTTGAAACTTGTTACCAGTCTAAACAAAGTACTACGCACTTACAAATCGAGTTCAATTTGTTAAAACAAAAATCAAATGAAACCGCGTACGCTTTCGGACAACGCGTTGAGTTACTAGCAATGAAATTGTACGATGCTATGATTGAAGGAGAAGAGGACTTCTCACTATCAAAACTACTATCATCTACTATCACTAATCAAAACGCACGATCCAACACACGATTAAAAAGCGTTAATAAATTTTCAAATCGGATTACACGACGAATTAAAGGTACTCGTACGCGCGCAACGATATACGACGCTCCAAGAAGCGATAACGAGCGCGAGCGCTAAAGAAAAACTTATCGGACCAACGGCAAGAATAAGCAACTTCCCGAATAAAAATAAATACGACTCGAGCAATTCGCGACAGATTCGAAATTCGACTCCGCAATGCTATAAATGTGGAAAAAACGGACATTGTCGATTGTCGAAGTAGTCGATACGCGCTTCCTAAACCGGAAAAATCTACGCGGATAAATGCAATAAATAAATACTGCAAACATTGTCAAAAAACCGGACACATTCGCGACGAATGCTGGAGTTTGAACGGTAAACCGAAAACTGATACAAATAAAATAAAAGATGGTAACCAGAAAAAACGCGAAGAAAATACACGCGACCGAAAGAATCTGCGACAACAAACGCGAGATTCCGAGTCCGACAGTAATAACAGCGAAGACGATAAAAACGAATCTAAAAGGAAACAACCGCGACCTGCGTCCGAATATCGCGTATTAGAACATGCATTTTACGTAGTAAAAGATGACATTCGGATCGAATACGAAGGATATTCTAGGGATTGATTTCCTCCGACAACACTCAGTATCCTGCGACTACAAACAGAATCAACTAAAAATAGGGGAAGCCGTGCTCAAATTCCATTCATTTAATAAAATAATTCTAAAACCGCGCAGCGAAACTATCGTAAAAGCGACAACGAATTGCGACCGAGAATCCGAAATACACACTATACAAACGAGAAAAAAATTCTAAACCTACTTGCTCACGATACTCGCAAATTTGACAACTACTACGAACACAGCATTTAAATTCAGAAGAAAAACAGGTACTCTTACGGATATGCGAAGAATATTACGATACATTTCAGTTGGACGGAGAACCACTGACGTGCACCGCGACGGTAGAGCACGAGATAAACACGCGCGCCGATACCTCACCGGTAAACACGAGACCGTATCGCCTTCCGGAAAGGCATAAGACGGAAGTAAATAAACAAGTGCAAGAAATGCTGAAAAATGGCATAATCCGAACAAGCGCGAGTCAATGGAACGCACCCCTATTAGTGGTACCGAAAAAAGCCGATGCATCTGGAAAACCAAAGCTCCGAATAGTAGTCGA
>NW_021853495.1:79547-88008 GCF_003651465.1 Formica exsecta
TTTATAGTGACCACCGATGCCTCCGACTATGCAATCGGAGCAGTATTGTCACAAGGAAAGGTAGGCAATGACCGGCCAATTGCTTACGCCAGCAGAGTTTTATCGCGGGCGGAGCAGAATTATAATACAACAAAGAAAGAATTATTAGCAATTGTATGGGCTGTAAAACATTTTAGGCCATACGTATACGGTACGAAATTCAAAATCGTAACCGATCATAAATCATTAATCTGGTTACTTAATGTAAACGATCCCGGATCGAGATTGATCTGATGGAGATTAAAGCTCGAAGAGTATGATTATGAAATCATTTATAAAGCCGGACGAGCGAATGCGAACGCCGATGCACTGAGCCGCAATGTAAAAAGAGACACACATGAAACAGAAGAGGAGCGAGAAGTCCTCGCAATAGAAAAAGAAACGAACTCAGACGAAGAGAAAAAATATACGGAAGAAGAGAAGAAACAGATATGTTCGGGAGTCGACCTCGACAAGATCGCCCGAAACTGAGAGAAACGCTCAGAGATGAGCGAGAAGCGGTGTGTAACGCGAATCCGTAGATCCGCTGGAGGATAAGGAGAGTTCAGAAAATACTCGATTGCAGATTGTTTCAAGATTCATTTATGTAACGGTTCACCTTTCCCGTACGCCGCGGATCAAGGCTCGCCGGTGCCAGGATTCGGAAGAAGGGGGAAACTCCAACTTACTGTGCCTCGTATAAGCGGTTTAAATAATTAGGTTTATTCAAAAAGATATTTAACACTGAAAGCTATGCGAAGCAACATGCGGGTACGGGGAACGGTTAACGCGCGTCGACTCTCGGACTCCGAACAATTAACAATCACAAACTCAATAAGTATAGAGCGTGTAGTAATAGAGACAATGAGGCGTCTTTCGCACTGAGTGCAATGCTCGATAGTATGCTAGAATGTCGGTAGAGAATTTACAACGAGAATGACGAAAGCGCATACGACACGAGCGAATATAGATTGTGGTAGACCGCGGCGAGCACAAAATCGAGATTAAGCATTTAAGAAAGCTTGAGTGGAGTAGTCGCTTACTAACTCCAAATGTATTGCTTTTGTCGCAAGGCAGATAAAGAGCGCGATGTATGCTTTACGCGACGTAATCCCTCGTCCAGCGGAGGCCCGAATTTGCACGGGTCCTGCGTAATCGAGGCCGCAATGCAAAAAACATCGGACTGCCGCTGTCACGCGTTGTTCGGGAAGATCTCCCATGATTTGTGTGGGAATCGCGGCGCGTTCGCGAGTACACACAACACATTTGTGAATTACAGATTTGACGATATTACGAGCGCGAATTATCCAGAAATCGCGGCGCAGAACATTTAGCGTGAGTTGCGGTCCGGCATGTAACGCTCGTAAATAAGTTTGATTCACGATAAGTGTGACTAACGGGTGTGACGCAAGAAGGATCGGATGTCGTACGGACAATGGCAAAGGAGCTTTATTAAGCCGTTCTCCTACGCGCACAACTCCGTCCCGGTCAAGGAACGGTCGAAGAGAGAGAAGTGAGCTTCTCGACGAGAGGCTCTGATTTTTTGATAGCGCGTTTATTTCCGTCGGAAATAAGTCGGCTTGAATTTTCTTAAGCCAGAAGGTTCTGGCATTGTTACAGTCGTATGCAGAGAGCGCAATATTTTGTGATGCCGGATAATGAGATGACAAAGGCGAGAACAACAATGAGTTTGTGTCACGACAAGAGCGATTACTCCGACATTTATGTGGGATATGATTTTAAAAGTAACCGCTAAGCGAGCGTGGCGATATACGTTGGGACAGCGAGGAGCGCCTCAGGTTAGATGGCGCTGAAGGAAGGACGAAGAGAACGAACGTGTGTGTAGTAAGACGACGAGACGTGGCGAGACGTACTGTTGCGATCCCGATTTACTTTTGTATCTTTTATTAAAATATATTGACTTTGAATACTAAATCCTACAAAATTGGGGGCTCAGCCGGGATAGAGCTTGTGTAGAGAGTAACGAGCAATAACGAGCGAGCATTACAGCGAGTAACGACGACGCAATTGACGACGCACTTACAGGACAAGAAAGACGTGAGTGAGTCGGTGGTTGCTACGCAGTACGCAGTGAGTGAACGTGGTCAAGAGACATAATAAAGCCGGTAGGCAAAGACGCAAGAAAAAGTGCACGAAATTAAAGACGAGAAACAAAGCCGATAGGCGAAGACGCAAGACGGAACCAAGTATCTAGTGACGAATAAAGATGAAGAATTTGGCGCAAAACGAGACGGTCAGACAAAAGATTCGGACGGCAACGACGGCGGCCATTAAGGCATTGCATCAGCTCATTTTTGAAAACGACGGAGACCGCAAGAATCGGCAGCGTCTCAGAGACTTTCAAGGTTTTTTTTTTAGAGAGGGTTCCCCAGAATATGTCAGTAAGTTGGAATATGCAAAACGATTAACACTTGGTAATCTTATATCTTGTTGTAATATTTTTGGTTTAGAATACGACGGAAATAAGGAAGAAGTGAGCATTCGAATTTGCAATAGTTTAATGGATTTGAACACATTAACGCGTGCAGATGAATCAAGTGAGGATGAAGAAGAGGAATCGGAGGAGGACGGAGAAGACGAAGAAAGGCTAAGTGAAAATGAAAACCAACGCGGTGCACGAGGAAGGAGGCAGGCACCCATGAACTTTTCCATGACGTATAAAGATGTGGAAAGTTCGATTAAATCATTTAGTGGTAACGATGCATACCCTGTAGAAAGATGGATAACTGATTTTGAAGATACAGCTACTTTATTCAATTGGACAGAACTACAGCAAGTAGTATTTGCCAAAAAATCATTGACGGGCCCTGCCAAAATACTAGTGGAAAGCGAGGGCATTATTAAGACATGGAAAAAGTTAAAACCGATTCTGAAAAAAGGATTTTCTGATAAAGTTAACAATGCTCAATTACATGAAATGCTGCTAAAAAGAAAAATGAAAAAAGAGGAGACGCTACAAGAATATTATTTGGTGATGAAAGAGTTGGCATCACGAGGAAAATTGGAACAAGACGTACTTATTCAATATGTAATAGCGGTATTCAAGACGATACGAACAGTAAACTAGTGCTATACGGAGCTAGAAAATTGGAGGATTTCAAAGAAAAGCTGAAAGTGTACAAAGCTATACGGAAGAAAAATCAAGAGAAGGTAAAGAGCAGAGAGAAAAGTGAATATACGGGAAAAGAAGAAACAGCGAGGAAAACGATGCCTAGTTCATCAAGAAAGACGTCGACTAAAGAGCAAAATTCGGAGACACGATGCTACAACTGCGGAGCCAAAGGGCATAAATCGAGAGACCGTAAGAAAAAAGAATTAGGCAAAAAATGTTTCAAGTGCCAGAAATTTGGGCATACGGCTATTCAGTGCGATACGGTACAAGAAGGTAAAGTAGATAAAAAACAGTCGTCGGTAAACACAGTCATTTGTTCTAGTAATAAGATGTTAAAAGAGGTAATTATTAGCGATACGTGTGTAAATGCATTGATTGACACGGGCAGTCAAGTTACTATAATGCGCGAGGATATTTACAGTAAAATTAATTCAGAGCAACTATTGAATACAACTATCTATTTAGCTGGTTTCGGAAAAGGAGAAGCACGGTCTGTAGGTTGTTTTCAGACTATAGTTAAAATAGACGATGAAGAATTTCCATGCACTATACATGTTCCAGAAAATGCGATGAGTATAAATATGATAATCGGTAATGATATCTTAAATATGGCTGAAGTAATTATTAACGCGAACGGAATAATAATTCGTAAAACAGCATCTATCACGTTTTTAGCGCAAATCAGTGTATGTAATAAACAATCGTTAGATATCGGCAATACAATTAATCCAAAAATTCGTGAAGAAGTCGAAAATATAGTCGCGTCATATCAACCGAATAAATGTAAAACGACTGATGTTAACCTGCGTATTATTCTTAAAGAGGACAAACCGGTCACTCAAAAATCTTATCGTTTACCCGCGCCGGAAAGAGAAATTGTAGAGAAACAAGTAGAAGAATGGATTAACGACGGCGTAATAGAAACGTGTACATCAGAATATTCAAGCCCAGTAGTTGTAGTAAAGAAAAAAGACGGTTCACCACGAGTATGTATAGATTATAGAAAACTGAATAGAATTGTTGAAAAGGATGGGCATCCATTACCTTTAATTGAAGATTTGTTAGACAAATTAGAAAATTCATGTGTGTTCAGTACTCTAGATTTAAGAAATGGTTTCTTTCACGTGGCAATAGAAAAAGAAAGTAGAAAGTATACCTCTTTTGTAACGCATTGTGGTCAATATCAATTTTAAAAGTTCCTTTCGGGTTGTGCAATTCACCACGAGTTTTTCAACGATTTATAAATGCCGCATTTTGGGAATTGATTAAACAGGATATTGTATTACTCTATTTAGATGATTTAGTCATACCAGCGGCGAACGAACAAGAAGCATTGCTTCGCCTGCGACTGGTATTAAAAACAGCGAGCGAATATGGTTTGCAATTAAATTTTAAGAAATGTCAATTCATAAAAAAATCCATTGAATTCTTGGGTCATATGGTAGAGGGGGGCAGAGTTTATCCTTCTCCAGAAAAGATTAAAGCCGTAGTCGATTATCCAGAACCACGAGGATTGAAAGATATTCAAAGTTTTCTAGGTTTGTCGGGCTATTTCAGAAAATTCATTCCCTTATATTCAATCATGGCTAGGCCTTTGAGTAATTTGTTACAGAAAGACCGACCATATATTTTTGACGAGACGGCCAAGGATGCATTTCAACGGATAAAAACAGTACTAAGTCAAAATCCAGTATTAAAAATATACCATCTTCGACACGAGACGGAGTTGCATGCAGATGCAAGCATAGAAGAATACGGAGCTGTACTAATGCAAAAATCACCCGATGATAATCTGCTGCATCCTGTCTACTATATGAGTAAGAAAACTAAGCAAGAGGAAAGAAATTATTGTAGCTATGAATTAGAGGTATTGGCGATAATAGAAGCAATTAAAAAATTTAGAATGTATTTGTTAGGAATTAAATTTAAGATATTAACTGATTGCGCAGCGTTTCAGCGTACTATGAGTAAGAAAGATTTGACAACTCGTGTTGCTAGATGGGCTCTGTTACTAGAAGATTACGATTATATTGGATGATTGCATAAGTTCGTGCCCGATTTTCATAGATGGCATTAAGTTACTGCATGGCGGAGTTCTATTGTCTTCGTGTGGTAATTGTTGCTTACACCGAATAGATGACGTTGTCTTATGTCAATTTAGCATCAGACATTGTTCAGATAAGTCCATTGGTGCATAAGAGAAATCATTAAAAATGGAGAACGAAAAGGTGCATTTGCAGCATGTAATGTTATATGAATTTCGGAAAGGCGTGAGTGTTGGGATTGCACAAAAAAATATTCAAACCGTTTATTTGGACCACGCTCCTGCTCTCCGAACAGTCAAAAAGTGGTTTGGCAGATTTCGAAATGGTGATTTCAACATGGAGGATCAACCCCGCTCTGGACGGCCTTCTGGCATTGATGATGACATTGTGCATGCCTTAGTGGAAAGAAACCCAAGGATTACAACTGAGGATATTGCTGAGAGGCTGAACATCGATAATTCAACCGCTTTTCGTCATTTAAAAAAGCTTGGATACGTTTCCAAGCTTGATACATGGGTGCCGCATCTCCTGACTGAAAGGAATAAGCTAAACCGTATGACTGTGGCTCTTTCTCTTCTCGAGCGTAACAAAAAAGAGCCTTTTTTAGATCGAATGGTAACAGGCGATGAAAAGTGGATTCTCTACAAAAACGTACAGCGAAAGAGGACATGGAAAACAGCAGCTGAAGGAGCAGAACCCGTAGTAAAGGCTGGCTTGCATCCGATGAAGGTGTTGCTGTGTGTTTGGTGGGATCGCAAGGGAATTATTTACTTTGAGCTGCTCCGACGCGGCGAAACAATCACGGCGGACAAGTACTGTGAGCAACTAACTAACTAGACTCGCTGCAGCTATTCGAGAAAAACGTCCGATTTTGGCCAATCGAAAAGGCGTCATCTTCCACCACGACAATGCTAGGCCACACGTCGTTCAACAGACGCTGCGAAAACTGCAGGAGTTGCAATGGGAAATTCTGCAGTACCCGCCATATTCTCCAGATATTGCGCCTTCAGAATTTTATCTGTTCCGGTCTTTGCAGAATAGTTTAAATGGCAAGAATCTCAATTTCGAGGAAGCTGTCAAAAACCACCTTACAAACTTTTTTACCTTACAAACAAGTTCTTTCTTCAAAAATGGAATCGACAAGCTTATAGATCGTTGGAAAACCATTGTAGAAAAGAATGGAGACTATATAATTGATTAATAAAAGTGTTATCTCTAAAATATAATCTATTGAAGTTTATATTTAAATCGGGCACGAACTTATGCAATCACCTGATATTATAGAACATAGACCGGGAACACGAATGAAACACGTGGATGCTCTAAGCAGACATCCTGTTATGGCGATATCAACATGCTCAATTATACCTCAGATTAAAATACAACAAAATCAGGACACTGAAATTAAAGCTATAATAGAGATTTTAAAGGAAAAATCATATGATAATTATATTATGTGCGGAGACTTACTTTATAAGTTTAAAGATGGTCGAAATTTGCTTGTGATACCTAAATCTATAGAAACCGATATTATACAAACGATGCATGAAAAAGGACATTTAGCCGCGAAACGAACGGAAGAATTAGTTCGACAAGAGTATTATATACGCGATTTAAAAAGAAAAATCAAACATTACATTGCAAGTTGTGTACCTTGTATCTTAGTTAATCGTAAAGAAGGTAAACAAGAAGATTATTTACATCCGATACCAAAACCCGATACGCCCTTGCATACGTATCATGCCGATCATTTAGGGCCCTTAGAGACGACTAGTAAGAGTTATAATCATATTTTTAGCTGTGATAGACAGTTTTACTAAATTTGTATGGTTGTATCCAACCAAAAGTACAACAACGCGTGAGGTTATATCTAAATTAAATGTACAAAAAGAAATATTTGGAAACCCTGTGTGTATTGTAACTGATAGAGGAACAGCTTTTACCTCCCAAGAGTTTAATGACTACTGTAAAGACGAACAAATTAAGAATATAACTATCACCACAGGCTTACCTAGAGCTAACGGTCAAGTAGAGCGGATAAATCGAACGATTATATCGGTACTTTCTAAATTTTCGATAGACGACCCTAATAAATGGTACAAGCATGTTGGAAAAGTACAACAGGTGTTGAACTCAACTTATCATCGCAGTATAACTACGACGCCTTTTAAGTTGTTATTTGGAATAAAAATGCGTAATAAATTTGATCTTAAGTTACGCGAAATGGTAGAAGAAGAATTTCGATTACAATTCGAAGAAGAACGCAATCAATCTAGGATTAAGGCAAAGGAACAAATATTAAAAGTGCAATCCGAAAATTGTAAAACATACAATCTTAGACGTAGAAAATCATTCAGATATAATATAGGGGACTTAGTGGCAATAAAAAGAACCCAACTCGGACCCGGCCGTAAATTGCGAGCGAAATACTTAGGGCCATATGTGATTAAAAAAGCTAAGTCAAATGATACGTATGATGTTACCAAAATAGGAGATCATGAGGGTCCATTACGTACATCTACCTGCGCCGAATATTTAAAACCATGGACACATGTTAGAATTAAGTAAACATTGTCATAATCGTTAAGACTGATAGTATTTTAATCGAACGTTAATCATAGTTATAAGATATAGAGAATAAGTTTATATGATTTGTTTCAGTTTAACTTCCAAAGAATTTTTAGTTTATA
Source organism: Formica exsecta (assembly GCF_003651465.1). NCBI lineage: Eukaryota > Metazoa > Arthropoda > Insecta > Hymenoptera > Formicidae > Formica > Formica exsecta. The sequence continues at coordinate 87,434 of NW_021853495.1, forward strand.
TGATTTTGTTTTGTAATTTACACTACGTTAATAATGGCGTAATACTTGTAAGAATCATCCGAGACGTATGATTATGCAGAATGGCCGAATGTGGGATATGATTTTAAAAGTAACCGTTAAGCGAGCGTGGCGATATACGTTGGGACAGCGAGGAGCGCCTCAGGTTAGATGGCGCTGGAGGAAGGACGAAGAGAACGAACGTGTGTGTAGTCAGACGACGAGACGTGGAGAGACGTACTGTTGCAATCCCGATTTACTTTTGTATCTTTTATTAAAATATATTGACTTTGAATACTAAATCCTACATTTATTTACGAATTTATGGATATACGCGGTGACGCGAATTAACTTTGGCCACGATGAATATTTAGAAGTAAGGTCCCATTTAAAGAGCGGTTGAGAGCATTGTAGCGAACTAACCTTTTCTTCGAGAGGCGCTTCCTCAGGAAGACGCTCATTGTTACACGGCCATTTATCGGAATCGAAGAACAGCCATGGAGGTCCCTGCCACCATAGCTCGCGATTGATAATTTCGTCGCCAAATATTCCGCGCGAAGCGCAATCCGAGGGGTTGT
>NW_021853495.1:88162-89399 GCF_003651465.1 Formica exsecta
AATTTATAGATATACGCGGTGACGCGAATTAACTTTGGCCACGATGAATATTTAGAAGCGAGGTCCCATTTAAAGAGCGATTGAGAGCATTGTAGCGAACTAACCTTTTCTTCGAGAGGCGCTTCCTTAGGAAGACGCTCATTGTTACACGGCCATTTATCGGAATCGAAGAACAGCCATGGAGGTCCCTGCCACCATAGCTCGCGATTGATAATTTCATCGCCAAATATTCCGCGCGAAGCGCGATGCGCGGGGTTGTCCTCCGTTGGCACATGCCGCCATTCGACGTCTGGAAGACGAGTCTGAATGTCATTAACGCGATTGGCGACAAAAGTCTTCCATTGCGAAGGAAGTTGACTTACCCACGCGAGCACAATCGTGGAATCTGTCCAGCAATGGCACGGAATATCCTTGTAACCGTTCGATCCGCGAACGAACTCGACAAGTCGTGCGAGTAATAATGCGGTGGATAATTCGATTCGTGGTATGCTCAGAGATTTTAATGGCGCCACCTTTGATTTATCGACGAGCAAAGTTGTCGTGATTTGACCTGATGACGAAATGATTTTGATATAAACACATGCGGATCGACATAAATATTATCGCTTAGAATAGGAACTGCGAGCTGAAAGTGCTGACCTTCGTCGATGACGAGTTGTTTTAATACCCGAAGAGCTAGAAACGGAGCACACGACATTCCATACGTAACCGTTAGTAATTGATAATCGATGAGCGGCTCCGACAGCGATGACTTCCACAAGATCCGTTGATAATCTATATCACGCGCATCGATGTGAATCTGGCGATACATTTTCGCGATATCGGATGAATAGACGTATTTGACTCCGTGATGTGGGAGATAAACAGATTGTTCGATTTGACTTTGAGCTGCCGGCGCGGGCTGCATATGCCCAAGTCGTTGATAATCGGACATGAATTCGCCATATTCTTTCGCGATTTCCGGTTTATCGCGAAATCTGCGTAGTGATGAATTGAACAATTTTTCCGCGTGAGGCCTTGAACTTCCGATTTCAATCGGAGGACCCTTCTTGAACGGTAGCCGCACGACATACTGTCCGTCAAACTCGCGAAAATGCGTTAAGCGAAAATGCTTTTCACACTGCTGTTCTTGCGGTGTGAGATGAGTTTGTCGTGGGAGTTCTTCGACCTCCCAGAAGCGACGAAGTTCCTCTTCGAGAGAAGGAGAGCCGACAATATGATGAGTCGAAACGCGACT
>NW_021853495.1:89421-94349 GCF_003651465.1 Formica exsecta
CTCGTCGGATCCGCGTCTGCTCGCGGCAAATCAGCAAGATAAGAGAGTGACGAGATATCCACGTTCTGTTTCGGAGTATAAGAAGTTAACGATTTCATAATGAGCGCGGTGGTCGAAAGCGACGGAACGAAAGAATCGCAAGGAGAAATGAATATTTGAGTCGCGTGTTGAAATGTCCCCGCGTGAATCCCGCCGACGGCGGAAACGGAGATCGGCATGCGAATGCGTTTTACGCGCAAGAGTTGCGCTAAACTTTCCGAAATGAATGTCATTTCCGAGCCCTGATCGAGGAGCGCTCGAACGACAGCGGTACGACCGGACGGACAGCGCACCGTTACCCAGGCCGTCGCTAATAAGACGGGTGATCGCTTTCTCGTTGAGGCGATCATAGAATTTACTTCCGGTGTCGAACCGGACGATTGAGGCGACGAGCAATCCGGCATAATAGTTCTCGAGGAATTTGAGCCAGAATCCGAGTCAACGTGTAGCATCGAATGATACTTTTTGTGGCAAACCTGACATATTTACTCCGACATTCCTGTGCGGAATGCTTCGCGCTTAAGCAATTGAAGCAACGTTTATGCTGTTTAACGAGCTCTCGCCGTTGACTCGCATTCTTACTCACGAACGAAGGGCACACATTAATAAAATGTCGAGCTTTGCACACCGGGCACAGAGTCTGGGTGCTAGCGGATGTGGTGGCGGAATGTACGCGCGAGGCTGCAATGGGTTTGGTAGTGTTCTTGGAACTTGCGGTTGTTGCATATTCTTCGAGCGCGCGAGTACGAGATTAAAGAAAACGAAGAAAATTTTCGTACGCCGTCGGAGCGTCGGTATCGCATGCTTTCACGTTCCATGCTTTTCGCGTTACCATGATAAGTTAAGCAATGTCGAAAGATGTGTGTTTATCGACAGTCGTTTGCTTTCGTACCGAGAAGTCAAAGCTTTCCACACTATTTCAAAATTAGCAGCCGTTATAGAAATATTCGCGATACATTCTAAAGCACGACCTTTCGATGATAAAAAATGCATGCGCGCAAAGTCAGTTAACTCCGTGTTGTTTCGAATTAGCGTCGTAAATCGATCACGAAATTGCTCCCATTCGTCATAATTACCGTCGAACGGAGGTAATTTAATGGGCGGAAGATGTGATAACGAAAACGCGGACGCGTCCGCGTTCAGCCTCGTCGAGGAAAGAGACGGATTTGGACTCACGACCGGCTCCATTTCCTCCAGGATGTCCGCCATGTGGTCCAAAGTGTTTTCGTATGTTGCTTGAGTCGCATCGTAATGATTGTCTTTGAAGTAGCTGAAAGACGACCGGATTGCTTTCGGGACTTTCCGCGACACCTCTGCGTGTCCATTGGAGAATTGATTCCAGTATTCCTTGAGCGTTGAGATCCTGGACCGCACTTTAGCTGGCGTGAGATTGCTCCTACCGATTTTTTTGAAGTTCTCAAGAGCGCGTTCAATCGTTCGCTGCAGCTGCTGCTGATGTGCGACGTGCTCCGACATTGTGGTTGGATGAACTATCACTCACTCGCGAACTTATCCTCCACACACGCTTCTATCCGGCTCGAAGGACTGACTAAATTAAACGTTTCAATCTTAAACAAGATATTATACGAATATCACGATGCACCCACAAGAGCACAACAAGGAATCGAGCGAACAATAAAAAGAATCCGTCTAAATCATAATTGGCACGGATTAACACTAAATCTTTCGAAAAATGCGCGTTAGATATCGTAGGACCGTTAACAATAACGACCAACGGAAATAAATATAACATTTCAAGACAATTTAATAACGAAATTCAGTAAAGCGATACCGATTCCAAATCAAGAAGCGAACACAGTCAGTAAAGAATTCGTTACAAAAATTGTTCTAGAACATGGAATCCGGGGAAAAATTTTAACGGATCAAGGCACAAATTTCCTAAGCGAAATATTTAAAAATACATGTAAATTATTAAAAATAAATAAAATACAGACAACCGCCTACCATCCGGAAAGTAACGGCACATTAGAACGATCGCATCGAACATTAGCGGAATATTTAAGACATTACATAAACGACGACCAGACAGACTGGGACAAATGGATACCCTTCGCAATGTTCACGTATAACATGACGCCACACACAGCTACGGGATATACACCCTTTGAATTAGTCTACGGGCACCAAGCCGATCTACCTACGGCACTGACGAGACCGCCTAAGCCGACATATAATTATGACGATTACGCGCAAGAATTAAAAGAAAGGCTATGGGCAACAAATCAGCTCGCAAAAGAGCATGTTAAAGAAAAAAAAATTAAAGCTAAACAACAATACGATAAAGATACTAGGGAAATAAAATTTAAAGTCGGTGACAAAGTATTAGTGTACGACGAGACACTCCGACGCGGACGATCTAAAAAACTCGAATCTCTATGGATCGGACCGTACACGATAATTGAAAAGAATTCAGACGTAAATTACACGATAAAAAAGGGGAGAAAAGCAATCCGCATGCACACAAATAAGCTGAAGCAATTTATCGAAAATTAAAATAAACTTACCTTATTCGTTGCGGAAACGACCGGGACATCTCATCCGCTCAAAGAAACGACACAAGTCCTCCACAGAGGCGCGATCCCGTCCTCCACAGCCGCGACCTCCAGGAAAATTTCCCCGCCGGAAGTGGCTTCTACCAACTAGTGGACCCAGTAGCCCACGACCTCGAGGAATAAAGACCGCAGGTAAACGAAGATCCTTAAACCGATGACCATCATAAAGACGAGCAATGCCCAAATCCATTCCCAAATAATGCAAATCACTGCGAGGATATGGTACCACCTCCTCCACTATACGATCACCACTTGAAGTATCGATAGTAATACGGAGCGAATATGGCTCCAAACTGTCGCTTACGCTGATATTAGCGGTTTCGGCCGATAATTATCGGCGTGGACGATGAATATGCTGAATATCGATGCTCGGCATGTAAAAAGGCAATAAAAAATCAGGTGGTGACATGCAAGTCTTGCTATCAAGTGAATTGTATTAAGCTGTTTTATCATCCAGGATGTGTAAGCAAGCATAGGATTTACGATAAAAATCAAGAATTGGTACCGTGTTCTGGCCCATTTGACAGATTTACAATTGAAAGTGAGAAAGTGAAGAAGAAGTCATCGGCAGTGGCCGGGGGCGGCAAGGACAGGCTAGGATCTACAGGTTCGTTTACGACGCTAAGTAGTGGAAAAGTGGAAATAGGAGCGAGTGGATCATCGACTATTGACGTAAAAATAGATTGGCTGGTAAAAATTGTAAAAGAAATAAAAGATGAAACAGCATGTAAGAAGGAAATTAAAATGATGGTCAAGAAAATAGTTCGAGAAGAATTGGGAAATGTTAAGCAGGAACTGCTAGAAGAGTTGAAAAGAATGATACAGGGAGAAGCATGTGGATCAACAGGAGGAATACAAAGGAGCTATAGTGAAGCGGTTAAAGAGAAAAAGAAAGAGAATGTTATAATTATCAAACCCAAGATTCAACAAGAGAATGAAGTTACAAAAAAATTGATAAAAGAAAAGGTAGATATCAAAAACATGGCGATGGGAATAACGAAGCTAAAAAAAGGAAGCAAGGGAACAGTGATTCTGGGTTGTGAAACTGGAGAAGAAATGAAAACGTTGAAAGCCACAGTGCAGGACAAACTAGGAGAAAATTTCAAAGTTACGGAATCACCGCAGATAACGCCCAAAATAAAAATTATCAATGTCAGCGAAGAAGAAATGAGATTGGATGATGATGACTTAATAACTACAATCAAGAAACAGAATAGAATTGATGCAATAAATGATGGATTCCAAATGCGAATAGTGAAGAAAATAGTTAAAGAAAAAAGAAATGATAATAATCAACTTAGAAGAAGAGAAAAAGAAGAAGGTTCGATAATAATTGAAGTAGATGAAGAAACGCATGAATTGATGTTGAAAAAGGAGAAACTAAATGTAGGATGGAGAAAATGTCCTATATTCAATCACATTAATGTTAAAAGATGCTTTAAATGCTGGGGATACTATCATATTGCAAAAAATTGTACGCGAGATGAAACATGCCACAAATGTGCGGGAAATCATAAAGCGATTGAATGTACGGCAACAAAGAAAAAATGTGTAAATTGTATGTTTAAAATTCGAACATACAACCTGAAGATAAGTGATGAACACGACGCCCTTAGCCCAGAATGTCCAACATTTAAAAGGGCGATACAAGAGGAGAAGAGGAGAGCCGGCTGGGAAGATGCGAAATAGCAACTACAGAAGGAAGCGGAAATAATATTGTATACAAACGCGCAAAGTTTGATGGCGCATAAAGATGAGATACAACATCAGATTATGAAGAAAATAAATCCGGCATTCATAGCGTTATCAGAGACAAGATTGACTGCTGAAATTGAAGACAGTAAAGTGAACGTACCAGGTTATAGTATAATTAGATGCGATGCTGAAAATAGAAATACAGGAGGGGTTGTTTTATATATAAGGGATGATGTTAAATATGAAATAGTATTAGTAAAAAAATTAGAATCGAATTGTTGGTGTGCTGCGATTGAGGTGAAAGAAAAATTGTATAGAGGAATAATAATGGTAATATATCATTCACCGAGTGCATCGCATGGTGATTTCGTGAGATTTCTGGAGGATATAATAGAAGAGTTAATAATACGGGGAGAATGTGTTCTGGCCCATTTGACAGATTTACAATTGAAAGTGAAGCAGATATGAAGAAGTCATCGGCAGTGGCCGGGGGCGGCAAGGACAGGCTAGGATCTACAGGTTCGTTTACGACGCTAAGTAGTGGAAATAGAATATCAGGAGCGAGTGGATCATCGACTATTGACGTAAAAATCGTAAAAATGGTAAAAATTGTAAAAGAAA
>NW_021853495.1:94818-96616 GCF_003651465.1 Formica exsecta
ACTCGCGCTTCTCTCTCTCTCTCTCTCCCTCTCTCTCTCTCTCTCTCTCTCTCTCTCTCTCTCTCTCTCTCTCTCTCTCTCTCTCTCTCTCTCTCTCTCTCTCTCTCTCTCTCTCTCTCTCTCTCTCTCTCTCTCTCTCTCTCTCTCTCTCTCTCTCTCTCTCTCTCTCTCTCTCTCTCTCTCTCTCTCTCTCTCTCTCTCTCTCTCTCTCTCTCTCTCTCTCTCTCTCTCTCTCTCTCTCTCTCTCTCTCTCTCTCTCTCTCTCTCTCTCTCTCTCTCTCTCTCTCTCTCTCTCTCTCTCTCTCTCTCTCTCTCTCTCTCTCTCTCTCTCTCTCTCTCTCTCTCTCTCGCAGTGGAGAAGACGTGTCAAACATCGCTCCGCAAAAGTAATAACTTTTAAACGGTTAAATAGTTACGGGGAGTGATAGAAAGTTATTCAAGTCATAGCGGCATAGACCGGCATTAGCCATGAGTGTTATCTAGCCGGGATATGCTGATTTGTGGGCGTGAGAAGTGCATTTCCTGTCTGGGACACCAAAGTCTCACACGACAGGTAGACATTAAAGGTGGACACAAAAGTGCTGACGTGTGACAGTGGAACAGAGGTGACTGATCGCTTACGCTGATATTAGCGGTTTCGGCCGATAATTATCGGCATGGACGATGAATATGCTGAATATCGATGCTCGGCATGTAAAAAGACAATAAAAAATCAGGTGGTGACATGCAAGTCTTGCTATCAGGTGAATTGTATTAAGCTGTTTTACCATCTAGGATGTGTAAGCAAGCATAGGATTTACGATAAAAATCAAGAATTGGTACCGTGTTCTGGCCCATTTGACAGATTTACAATTGAAAGTGAAGCAGATATGAAGAAGGCATCGGCAGTGGCCGGGGGCGGCAGGGACAGGCTAGGATCTACAGGATCCACAGGTTCGTTTACGACGTCAAGTAGTGGAAATAGAATATCAGGAGCGAGTGGATCATCGACTATTGACGTAAAAATAGATTGGCTTATAAAAATAGTGAAGGAAATAAAAGATGAAACAGCATGTAAGAAGGAAATTAAAATGATGGTCAAGGAAATAGTTCGAGAAGAATTGGGAAATGTTAAGCAGGAACTGCTAGAAGGGTTGAAAAGAATGGTACAGGGAGAAGTATGTGGATCAACAGGAGGAATACAAAGGAGCTATAGTGAAACGGTTAAAGAGAAAAAGAAAGAGAATGTTATAATTATCAAACCCAAGATTCAACAAGAGAGTGAAGTTACAAAAAAATTGATAAAAGAAAAGGTAGATATCAAAAACATGGCGATGGGAATAACGAAGCTAAAAAAAGGAAGCAAGGGAACAGTGATCATAGAGTTGAAAAGAATGATACAGGGAGAAGTATGTGGATCAACAGGAGGAATACAAAGGAGCTATAGTGAAGCGGTTAAAGAGAAAAAGAAAGAGAATGTTATAATTATCAAACCCAAGATTCAACAAGAGAGTGAAGTTACAAAAAAATTGATAAAAGAAAAGGTAGATATCAAAAACATGGCGATGGGAATAACGAAGCTAAAAAAAGGAAGCAAGGGGACAGTGATCATGGGTTGTGAAACTGGAGAAGAAATGAAAACGTTGAAAGCCACAGTGCAGGACAAACTAGGAGAAAGTTTCAAAGTTACGGAATCACCGCAAATGAAGCCCAAAATAAAAATTATCAATGTCAGTGAAGATGAAATGAGATTGGATGATGATGACTTAATAATTACAATCAAGAAGCAGAATAGAATTGATGCAATAAATGATGGATT
>NW_021853496.1:0-271 GCF_003651465.1 Formica exsecta
TTATTGTTAACATATTTATAATTTATTATTTTTATCTATCCAAGAATTGTGTGTAGCATAAAATCCCAGCCATTTCACATAAACCTTGTCACCCTTTTTGCGTATCACCTTTTCCACGAGATGTACGTCGGGATTAGCAACGCGTTGTAACTCGTATTCGTAAAATCCGCCGGCGATGGGATTTCCGCTCAAATCTTTGAGTACATAGGTCACGGGATTAGTTTTCGGCACTTTAACGATCTTAAACACTTCGGTCGACCAATTTGGCGTG
>NW_021853497.1:0-787 GCF_003651465.1 Formica exsecta
CTAAGACCAATTACAGTAATAATATAACACATATTAATGTGATATGTATTATACGTAAATTTAAATAATTTAATTTATAAAATTAAATATTTTATTTATATCGAAGTTAATTTCTGTTTTATATTTTAAGCAGATAATAACAAACAATTTTTACTTATTCGGATAGAAATTGTCCGAATAAATTAAAATCGGATATTATCTGTCCGATTTTCCAAAAATCAGTTAAATATCTGAATTTCCTGGTACGGGAATCGTATCAGAAATTGAACTGATAAAAATAATTACAATGTTATTAGCCGCATTTTGCACGCTTTATATACGCTCATGACAAGAATTTGAATACGGGTATAGATAGTGAATAGCGCGCCGTATAGCGGTAAGCAAATGAACTATAATCAATATAAGTTACAAAAGGACTTTATTTGGACGGTCATAGAACGTTTTCAAAATTACGTCTTTGGCTAATCTAAGAAATAAGGTCTTTTAAACGTCAATTATTAGTCGCCGACATTATAGACCAAAAATAGACGTCATTATGTCGTCTTTTGACGTTACTCTATTACTTGGGCTATTACATTACATATTACTCCCATGTTACATAGCAGTTATATTCTGATGTTATATTGCATAAATAAAAGACAGTTATATAATCCCAATATAAATTAGGTATAACAACCGTTACATTACATGTTATTCCCATGTTATATAGCAGTTATATTCTGTGTTTGCTGGGAAATATTTTATTAGTAAAAAGGAAAGTCTAGTGATTTAACTATAACGCTACCAC
>NW_021853497.1:2910-22795 GCF_003651465.1 Formica exsecta
GTGTTGTCATATTCTGATGTTTTTATTAATTGTTACAGTTATGTATCTGTGTTTGCTGGGTTAATATAATATATATAGGAAAATTTGAATAATTTAATTTATAAAATTAAAGATTTGGTAAATCTTGATATCAGCGCCGACCTCACCGATTTCAATGATATGTTGTCAAGGACATGGCTCTGAGTAACTCGCAAAAAATTTTAGCCGTCGCTCGTTGTTTATTACAAAGTTATTAACAACCCAGATAGCAAAATGCTAGCAGCATGCGCGCAGATTGGCAGCAAATTTAATCAGAATTCCATGCCAAAACCATAGCCATCTGTGACCACATTAAGCTCAGGTTTTGTCGACAGAGCCTGCTGACAGGCAATGTGAGCAGATTGGCAGCAGAAATCACGCAGAGCCTGCGCGCAATCTGACGGCAGATTGACAGCAGAAATCGAGCAGTTTCTAGACATTTATATAAAAACATTAAAATGCACAAATTAATTACCCACCACACGGCCAGGTGAGAAGGATTAAGTGAACAATTAGAAAGGATTCCTCTTTAGAAGGGGAAGATAAAACTCAAAAATATGGGAGTCGTATCAGAAATTAAACTGATAGAAATAATTACGATGTTATTAGCCGCATTTTGCAGGCATTATATACGCTCGTGACAAGAACTTGAATACGGGTATAGAAAGTGAATAGTGCGCCGCATAGCTGTAAGCGAATAAACTATACTATTTCAATAAATTATATGAATGCTAAAAGCTGCAGATTCTGTTTGATTTCTACTGCCAATTTACCATCAGATTGCGCGCACGCAGATCTTGCTCGATTTTTGCCGACAATCTGATGTCAAGTCATGTTAGCAGATCCTGCTCGATTTCTGCTACCAATCTGCCGTCAGATTGCGGGCGCGCAGATTCTGCTTGATTTCTGCTATCAATTTGACATCAAATTGCGTTGTGCAGATTCTGCTCTGTTTTTGCTGGCTATCTGCTATAATAATTCTATGCAAATCCTGCTCGGTTTCTGCTACTGATCTGCTGTCAAATTATGTCAGCACGTTTTGTAACATTTCTGCTGACATTCTGCTATTATTATTTGATATAACAGACTTTGTATACAATCTGGAATCTTTCTGCTGACAAAAATTTGTAGCAGACGTTTGGCAAAATCTGTTCGAACAGACTTGGCTATCTGGGAATTGAAGATAGTGACCGACCGATGTTTGCAACCTAAGAATGCATATATTTCGGTATGAATACAAGCTCGCAACACTTTCCCATCCACACAATAATTGTGGGGTAGACCTCGCTTTGCGTTGTAAAGTATATATGCGTGGACACAGTGGGTTTCGCCCCCCCCCTACGGGGGCTCCATTTCCGGAAGATGTAACCTAACCCAAACCTATTCCTGATTTAAAACTAAAATTTGGTTTTTGATTTAAAGAAACAAGATAAATTTATTTTTGGACACCCTATATAAAGACTTGCATGTTTATTTAAGTGTATATGTGTAGTATACGTAGGACTATTTCTGTAAACTATGTCCAATATCAAGTTTTTCATTGTCAGATTACGTACAAACCTTGATTTTTACAAATCTTTGTTTGTTAATAACTTTTCAGTAAACAACGAGCGATGGCTAAAACCTTTTGAGAGTTACTTAGGACGATGACCTTGACAACATATGTCAAGGTCAAGGTTATTGGGGCTGGGTCCTCTTTTTGCTATATTTACCTCCTGAATGGATGGTTTTGTTTATGGATCTTAGGCAACTTGTAAGCTCTTGGTAGTAATGGAACACTGGAACTATATAACGACCTGTAAGTCTGAGCAGAAATGAAATCGCGGTCTCTTCACCTCTTCAACAATTAATGTAAATCCGAAATGATCTCCCGCAAGTTCTGGGAAAAACTGTGTGATGAATGGTGAATTTTGACAAATGTTGACGTGCCTTTGGAGGGTCGATGAACAATTTTTGACTATTTCTGATTTTTCCGTAATTTTTTACCACTGAAGAGAGTCCAGTTAAGGACTGAAACGTTTATGCTATTTGTTTTGTGCTGCATGCGGTTATTATTAAGTTATTTTTTTGTTATTTGCGCCTTTGCTCTTTAAGCCAATTTATTTATTTGTTTGTTTTGATTTTATGGGAGCTATATCGTTATTTTGAATTTACGCTAGCTGAAAAATGCGTCCAAATCATAATTTTAATGTGTTTTTCGTTTTTTCAATTTATACAGTTTTATTTCGGCCCTAATAATGTCAAATTGCTCAAATTATGGGAGAAACACAATCGCAATATTATTAAGACCTCTCTGCAGATCCGTTTCCTTAAAAACTGCATTGCCAATGAAGTGTTTTCATTGCACACTAACTTTGTAAACAATTTAAGTTTTTTCCATTCTAAATCTAATGGAACAATGTTAAAAGCGAAACGTACTTTTATTCTTAAACTATTGCGCATTGAGATCAGCGACGCTCATAGGCATTTACATTTTTTACGCAATTCTCTTTATGAACCCAGTCAGCCACGTCTGTTCTAACAGATATTGCCAAGTGCTTGCTACGAATTATTGTCAGCAAAAAAGCTACAAATTTGGTGCAAGAGTTGTTATTACCGATTAAGCTGGCAGTTGCTTACTGGGAACTTTCTAGAGATATTTTTAGATGTTTTCCTATTAACATTTGGAATGTTTTTTATAGCGGAATTTCTCATGCTCTCCACTTTTTCTATATTAAAGAACTTAACAGGTTCAACAAAAAATTCTCTTGGCTCGCTTGTGGACGGAGATCATCCAAGATTATTAAACCTATCAATTACTTTTTTACCGTGGAAAAAAAATCCCCTACTATCAACAATATGGGTATGATTTTAGATTCTGACAGAAGTTACTCATCTTTTAATATTATCAAAACTTTTTCTCATAAGCAGATATCATTTTCTGATGATGCATGTAGCGGAAAAATCATAATCCATCCTTCTTTGTTTGAGAAGTGATCAGCTCCATCGTTATCTCTAAAGGAAAAATGGTTTATTAATTTGTCAACGAGCGAAATCCCTACTGAGGTCAGCGACCTTTTACAGCTGGATGACGGTTTTTGTCTGCCTATGATATCGGATAAGAGCACATTAATCACTGAGTTCATCAAGCATCTAGAGAACAATTTAAGCAAATTACAAAGAACTCAACCAGAGGCCTCTTTGAGCATTAGAAATCGCTCTTTCCCAATTCCTCAAAACCTTTTAAAAAACAACCTTATATTGAACAATGTGGAAAAAAAAGATTTTACACGCCTTTACTACCACAAAAAATTTAATTAAAAATAATCCTGATATTATATTCACACGTGCAGACAAGGGTAACACCACGGTTGCTATGGATAAATCTTCATATGTTGAAAAAATGCAGGAGCTACTGAGCGATAAAAATACATACAGGATTGTTCAGAGAAATCCTATCAACAGAATCATTTCGGATTTACATTCATTGTTGAAGAGGTGGAGAGACTGCAATTTCATTTCTGCTCAGACTTACAGGTCGTTATATACCAGAGTTCCATTACTACCAAGAGCTCTTACGGGTTGCCTAAGATCCATAAACAGAACCATCCACTCAGGGTCATAATCTCTTCCATTAACAGCCCTTTGTATTCATTAGCTGCGTTTTTGCATAATACCATACACAAAAGCATTCCATTGCCACAGAGCCACATTTCAGACAGTTTTCATCTCATTAAGAAGCTGTCTGGAGGACAGGAGGTTGTGTTGGAGGAGCACTGTGAACTCGTCTCTCTCGACGTGGTCTCTTTACCAATGTACCATTGGATTTGGCTATGGACAGTGTCAGGGAGAAATGGAATTTAATTAGTTCTAACTGTGAAATTTCTTTGGATGAGTTCATGATTGCTTTGAGTATGATTTTGAACTCCACGGTCTTCATATTCAATGGAAAAATTTTTAAACAGACTTTCAGCACACCCATGGGCTCGCCTCTTTCTCCAATTATCGCAGATATTGTTTTACAAGATCTTGAATCGAAAGCCCTTGCTGGACTTCCATTTGGTTTGCCTTTTTACGTGAGACATGTTGATGACATAGCGCTTGCCGCTCCTGCATCTTGTTTGACCATACCCAGATAGCCAAGTCTGTTCGAACAGATTTTGCCAAACGTCTGCTACAAACTTTTGTCAGCAGAAAGATTCCAGATTGTATACAAAGTCTGTTATATCAAATAATAATAGCAGAATGTCAGCAGAAATGTTACAAAACCTGCTGACATAATTTGACAGCAGATCAGTAGCAGAAACCGAGCAGGATTTGCATAGAATTATTATAGCAGATAGCCAGCAAAAACCGAGCAGGATCTGCACAACGCAATTTGATGTCAAATTGATAGCAGAAATCAAGCAGGATCTGCGCGCCCGCAATCTGACGGCAGATTGGTAGCAGAAATCGAGCAGGATCTGCTAACATGACTTGACATCAGATTGTCGGCAGAAATCGAGCAAGATCTGCGTGCGCGCAATCTGATGGTAAATTGGCAGTAGAAATCAAACAGAATCTGTCAGAAAATGAATACAAACGTCAGAAAATGACATCTCGTGAAAGTGACATATCAACTATTGACGTCATTTTTTAATCTTCCGAGCAAGATCTGCGCGCGCGCAATCTGATGGCAGATTGATAGCAAAAACCGAGCAGGATCTGCGCGCGTGCAATTTGACGGCAAATTGGTAGCAGAAATCGAGCAGGATCTGCTAACGTGACTTGACGTCAGATTGTCGGCAGAAACCGAGCAAGATCTGCGCGCGTGCAATCTGACGGCAGATTGGTAGCAGAAATCGAGCAGGATCTGCTAACGTGACTTGACGTCAGATTGTCGGCAGAAACCGAGCAAGATCTGCGCGCGTGCAATCTGACGGCAGATTGGTAGCAGAAATCGAGCAGGACCTGCTAACATGACTTGACATCAGATTGTCGGCAGAAATCGAGCAAGATCTGCGTGCGCGCAATCTGATGGTAAATTGGCAGTAGAAATCAAACAGAATCTGTCAGAAAATGAATACAAACGTCAGAAAATGACATCTCGTGAAAGTGACATATCAACTATTGACGTCATTTTTTAATCTTATGAGATCTAACTTTAGGACGTCTATTTGATTATTTTGTGACCAAAATTTACTGTCATTTTGCTACTTGGAATCGAGACCTTTTAAATGTTTAAATCCATTTAAATGTACCATTTTATATAAATGTCTAGAAACTGCTCGATTTCTGCTGTCAATCTGCCGTCAGATTGCGCGCAGGCTCTGCGTGATTTCTGCTGCCAATCTGCTCACATTGCCTGTCAGCAGGCTCTGTCGACAAAACCTGAGCTTAATGTGGTCACAGATGGCTATGGTTTTGGCATGGAATTCTGATTAAATTTGCTGCCAATCTGCGCGCATGCTGCTAGCATTTTGCTATCTGGGTAGTTTTGGATGTATTTAATTCCTTCCACCCAAGGCTAAAGTTTACGATGGAAGTTGGTTCTAACAACTGCCTTAATTTTTTGGACGTCACAATGATTTCCCATTAATATTTACTGGCTATGAAACTTATGCGCTTCTATTTAATGCTCAGATTGTTCGTTATGGGATAATAAATGATTAATGAGCTCGTATTCTTTCCATTGAATAATTGACCTTTATTTTATTATTGTCCAAAAGTTAAGAAGTAATTATCATGGCCTTTTTCCTTTTTAAGAGATAGAGACTTAGACTTGCTTGCTTGCTTGCTTTAGAGACTTAGAATGTAACGTAATACTCGACAGAGAAAGATCAGTAGCGCGCTCTATATATTTTTTAGAGAAACTTTCTTATGAAACCAAAAAAACATCGCTGCTAGGAACAAACATAAAGATTAAGATTAAATTACCCTAGCCAACACCCATGACGGACACCTCGTTTTTGATTGGTTCCACAAGCCGACTTGCTCAGGGAGATACCTAAATTTTTACTCGCAACATCCTCTTTGCCATAAAAAAGGCACCATCATTGGTCTTGTAGATAGAGCGTTTCGTCTCTTCCACTTCATGTACACTCAAGGGCAGGAATGGTGTCTCTAGGCGGCTAGATATATACGTGTATGACAGCCGAAAGCGGTATCCAGCCAGCGCGGTGTCCTATAACTGTCTCACTCGGACTCCCTGCATTCAATTGGAGTGAGTAAGACAGATATAGGACACCATTAATTGGCATCACGTCTTGCACTGCTTTCTCTCTCGATCATATGACCTGCAATAAAAATGCAACATCAGAATGCCTCCCACTTTTTTCTCCTTCGCTGCTTGATCTTCTTTGCGCTTCAAGTAATACATATACATACATACGTGATTCGTGTGTATGCGTGATACTTTCGGTTGTCATATACGTATACACCTAACCGCCGAGGGACACCATCTCTACCCTTGAGTGTACCATCGAAAAAATCTCGTGTATGTCATTGATATTTTACTTGAAAATAGTTATCCTCTGGACCTCATTTTTGATACCGTCAATTTTAGACTGAAATATCTTTTACATCGCGGTGAAGGAAGCCAAACAACTTCTTCGGACGACTCACGCTCTTCTCTTCTTGTACCATATGTTAAATCTGTATCGGATAAATCCATTTCTATCATAAAAACTAGCGACCTACGTGTGGCTTTCACCTGCCTGGACAATCTGACACGTTTTATGGGTGCAAAAAGATCCACTGCCTCGATCAAATCATAACAACGTAATATATAAAATTGATTGCAAAAACTGTGATGCTTCCTACGTTGGCCAAACGAAGAGATTGTTAAAAATCCGTATTAAAAAACACCGAAATCACATAAATAGAACTTGTTCTCAAAGTTCCGTGATATCGAAGCACAAGATTAAGGAGAACCACGATTTTGATTGGGATAACATACGGGTTTTGGACAATGAGCCTTGTTATACGAGAGGACTTACTTCCGAAATGTTATTCATTAAAAGACAAAAGTCAGACTTAAACTTGCAAAGTGACATGGAGTTACTTGATTACTCTTACTTACCAATCATCGATAAGCTCGGTAAGATTTAAAGTTTACCGCAATTTAATTTCGATTTATGCTTGTTTGTTTGCTTCGTTGATCTCCATTTGTTTTCGTATGTGTTTGTTTCCCGCGCCCGACCGACAGTTAAAGTCTGACTGCGGAGCGTTAGGACCTCCGCACAATAAAAGGAATAAGGAACAGAGAATAGAGAACAGAGAACAACCGCATTGGAGAAAATGCGCACACAAGTGTTGTGCGCGCATTCCGTCCAATGCGGTTGTTCTCTGTTCTTTATTCCCTGTTCCTTATTCCTTTTATTGTGCGGAGGCCCTTATTGTCACGCCAATTCCGTGCATGTCTTTGACTGCGCCTAGCATGGACCCTCCATGGGTGAGTCGCGTTTTTGACGAATTAAGAATTTTAACATCCTTGGTTCTCATTATTCCACCACTGTTTTCAAAATTCCAGGCGTCGCGTCGTCTGACTTAAATTTCCTCCCGCAAGCTCTGGGAAAAACTATGTGGTGGATGGTGAATTTTGACAAATATTGACGTGCCTTTGGAGGGTCGATGAACAATTTTTGACTATTTCTGATTTTATTTGCTGACCGTAATTTTTCATCACTGAAGAGAGTCCAGTTAAGGACTGAAACGTTTGTGCTGTTTATATCTTTACAATTTGCGCTTTTGCTTTTTAATTTTAATTTTAAAAGTTTCCATCAACATAAGCGTGCAGTTATTATTAAGTTATTTTTTTGTTATTTGCGCCTTCGCTCCTTAAGCCAATTTATTTATTTGTTTATTTTGATTTTATGGGAGCTATATCGTTATTTAAAAAGACTGCAGATTGTATACAAAATCTGTTATATCAGATAATGATAGCTGAATATCACCAGAAATATTACAAAACCTGCTGACATAATTTGACAGCAGATTAGTAGCAGAAACCAAGCAGGATTTGCGCAGAATTATTGTTGAATTTTAATGTGGAGTTTCGGCGTGGTAAACGGTCGAAGCACGTGGCGTACTCCAATAATGCTTTTCCACGTTTTATATCGTTTTGATGCTTATATATTTAAACACAACTTGTTACATAAATATATAGAACTGATTGACAAAATTGTTGAGACAGTAATATGATTACTCTCTTCAGTACAAAAGAAAAAATAAATTCGGAAAGATTCTTTTACACAAATTCTACAGTCTTTACTACACGAGATTCTGAGCGGAAGTGACTCTTCTCATGTTCCCATGTACTCACTATTATATAGCAAGCGCGCTCTGTGGCGAGTCTCGCATCACAAGGCGCGACCTTTGAAAAATTATTTCCAACAATTATCATAGCAGATTGGCAGCAGAAACTGAGCAGAATCTGCGCAACGCAGTTTGATATCAGATTGTCGGCAGAAACCGAGAAAGATCTGCAGCTTTTAGCCATTTATATAATTTATTGAAATAGTATAGTTTATTCGCTTACCGCTATGCGGCGCACTATTTACCTTCTGTACCCGTATTCAAGTTTTTGTCATGAGCGTATACAAAGCCTGCAAAATGCGGCTAATAACATATGTAATTATTTCTTTTAGTTTAATTTCGAATACGATTCCCGTACAGGGGTAGTGAGGTATTGAACTGAGTTTTGGAAAATCAGACAAATAAATGTCCGATTTTCACTTATTCGGACAATTTCTGTCCAAATAAGTGAAAATATTTCGTTATTATCTACTTAAGATATAAAATAAAATGTAAAAAACAACAAATAATTGTTTTAAAAAATACATTGTAAATAATTACATACTTTTTCTTAAAAACAATCATTTTTTTTTATACTAATTGATTTGTCTTATTATTCTAAACATAAAAATATTACGGTAAGATTATCGAAAACTAAATATTTTACGAGATATTTTATCTTTTATATCAAAATATGTCAGATTAAAATATAAAATAACTCAAAAAGTACTTAATAAAAAAATACTTTATTAAAGTGTTTTGGAAAGCTCTCGGGATAAGCTATAAGAATATGTAATAAAAAATGGGGAGTTCCATTTAAGAAAACATCGACCACATTGACCTCACCTTGAAAAGACCACATAAGGTCAAATCCATATTTTCGTCATGTGGCCCCCTCGAAACCATGCAACTTTTGTCTAAAACATTTTTTGATATCTCACTTCGTTTCCGAAAAATATGCCCGCGTCACTATAAATGTCGGTATACAAATTACAGATATTACCATCGGTATATTTATTATATCACAGTACTGTCAGCTATGCGGTGAGATCTGCGATGCGGTAGAAACGAGAACTGTACTTTTGTCCGGAGACGACCAAGAAGACCAACACGTTTCTTACTCATAAATTTTTCGTTTCGGACTTTGCATCGTAATATCTCCGTTTATGTTATATGTAGAATGAAAATAAAGATGCTTTTCTTATATAAATCAAACTCAAGCTATCGATTAAGCCTAGTAAAAACTCGATCCATTCAGCGGTTATTGCAATCTAATAATCACAAGTACTCTCAACTGATCGACTCGCGTGAAGATACACGGGGTGCCTTGCTGTCGCTACGCGCGATCTTTGGCTTCGCGTGACTTGGCGCGAGACACTACCGTGTCTCTTGATTACAAAACTATGAAATATTATTTAATATTAATAATTGAATTTGATGTGCATGACAGGTTCTGCCAGCAGAACACAAGCTTAATGCGGACGCAGTTGATGCCAATCTGCTGCAATATGCTGCTTAAATCTGCTCGCAAACTGCTGGCAGGCTGCTAGCATTTTGCTTACTGGGATCTTAAGTAGATATAATAACGAACGATTTTCACTTATTCGGACAATTTCTGTCCAAATAAGTGAAAATCGGACATTTATTTGTCCGAATAAGTGAAAATCGGACATTTATTTGTCCGAATAAGTGAAAATCGGATATTTATTTGTCCGATTTTCCAAAAATTAATTCAATACCTGAATTCCTCGGTGCAGGAGTCGTATCAAAAATTAAACTGATAGAAATAATTACGATGTTATTAGCCGCATTTTGCAGGCATTATGTACGTTCATGACAAGAACTTGAATACGGATATAGAAAGTGAATAGTGTGCCGCATAGCGGTAAGCGAATAAACTATACTATTTCAATAAATTACATGAATGCTAAAAACTGCAGATTCTGCTTGGTTTCTACTGCCAATTTGCCATCAGATTGCGTGCGCGCAGATCTTGCTCGGTTTCTGCCGACAATCTGACGTCAAATCATGTTAGCAGATCCTGCTCGATTTCTGCTACCAATCTGCCATCAGATTGCACGCACGTAGATCCTGCTCGGTTTCTGCTACCAATCTGCTATGATAATTCTGTGCAAATCCTGTTCGGTTTCTGCTACTGATCTGCTGTCAAATTATGTCAGCAGGTTTTGTAACATTTCTGCTAGCATTCTGCTATCATTATCTGATATAACAGATTTTGTATACAATCTGGAATCTTTCTGCTGACAAAAATTTGTAGCAGACGTTTGGCAAAATCTGTTCGAACAGACTTGGCTATCTGGGTCTCTTGTGTTGAAATTATATCAGAAAATGTACTGATAAAAACATATTACATTTTTAATGTTACTAGCTGTGCTTTGTGTGCTTTATATATCTCATGAAAAAAACTTGAAGACGGGATAGATATCGCATATACGTCGCATAGTGATAAGCGAACGAACTTTAGTATTAAATCTCCTGAGCTATATGTTGTCTCCTTATCATGAACAATTCTTCTTTGTCGTATAACAATTTCATATTTTTAATAGTTTATTGACAACGAGTTACGATTAAGAAACTTCATTGCTTGAGGAAATATGCGCAACAACGAATAAGAATCATTGGGCGCGTTCAGCAGAACAAACCGCTTAATAGCTCTTACTTTTAGAACAAATCAACATCGAGTGTTGACAAGACGGTAACTCAGCAATTGCCTATCGTTATGCCCGGTCTACAATGAGTCGTTAGTCATTAGTCGCAAGCAAATTGACCAACTACAGTCGATTCCCAGCAAACACAGATATATAACTGTAACATTGCCATAATGAAACAGAATGTAACAAGTAATATAACGTATTTATTACATGTAACGTTCATCGTTAGTTGTAATTTCCCACTCATACAAAATTGCAATTATATAACATGAATATAACATGTTACTAAAATGTTATATGATTGTTACAGTCATGTAACAATAATGCTCTCGGATGAACTGGTCCGTTGAGTCTGTTCTTTTTCACTGCACTTCCTATACTATAACTTGCACTTGTCACATCCTCATCTTTTTTTCACCAAGTTACAAAACCACTCAAGTAGCGAACTGACGTCACAATGACGATAAATTTTGGTCACAAAATGACCAATTAGACAGCCTAAGTTAGGGGTCTCATGAGACCCGAAAATGTCTCGTCGATATGTCACATCCACGAGACGTCATTTTTACTACAGTTATTGCATATCAGACGTCTTCGGTAAGACAAAGCAAAAAAAGACCACACCGAGAAGAAAGAATGCAGCTATCATGGCTGACCAGGCCTTTGTCGCCACACACAGGGTGCGGAAAAAATACAGGGATCTTAAAATATCTCGAAAACAAGACTTTTGAGAAAAAAATGTTACATAAAAAAAGTTGTACGGTTTCGACAAATGCATCAAACGGTGATACCCATTTGACCTTGATCGCAATTATGAAGGAGATTTCAAGGTCAACTTTGAAATCTTAAACGGAAATCCTTATTTTTTATTTGATATTGTTGTAGCTTATTTCGAGAGCTTTTCAAAACACTGTAATAAAGTATTTTTTCATTAAGTACTTTTCGAGTTATTTTGTATCATATTCTCTGACATATCTTGATATTAAATATAAAATATCTCGTAAAATATTTAGTTTTTGATCATCTTACCGTAGTACTTTTATGTACAGAATAATGAGATGAATCAATTGATGTAAAAAAAAATATTTGTTATTAAAAAAATATATTATAAATAATTACATACTTTTTCTAAAAACAATTATTTTCTTTATACCAATTGATTTATCTCATTATTCCATACATCAAAATATTACGGTAAGGTTATTAAAAACTAAATATTTTACGAAATATTTTATATTTAATATCAAAATATGTCAAAATAAGATACAAAATAACTAAAAAAGTACTTAATGAAAAAATACTTTATTATAGTATTTTGAAAAGCTCTCGAGATAAGCTACAAGAATATCAAATAAAAAATAAGGACTTCCATTTAAGATTTCAAAGTTGACCTTGAGATCTCTTTCATAACTGCGATCAAGGTCAAATGGATATCACCGTTTGATGTATTTGTTGAAACCGTACAACTTCTTTATGTAACATTTTCTTCTCAAATGTCTTGTTTACGAGATATTTTAGGATCCCAGTATTTTTTCCACACCCTGTATATTTCGATAGTATCCCAGCAAACACAAAATGACAGTAACATCACACTATAATTTCCCACTCAACAATGTAACTGCAATGTAATATGTCTTGTATTTATGTAACAGTTATATTGCTGAGTGGAAAATTATAATATTGATGTTATGTCACTGTTACTTTATATTATTGGGACCCAGCAAGCACAGATACATAACTGTAACATTGCCATAATAAAACGGAATGTAACAAGTAATATAACGTATTTATTACATGTAACGTTCATCGTTAGTTGTAATTTCCCACTCATACAAAATTGCAGTTATATAACATGAATATAACATGTTACTAAAATGTTATATGATTGTTACAGTCATGTAACAATAATGCTCTCGGATGAACTGGTCCGTTGAGTCTGTTCTTTTTCACTGCACTTCCTATACTATAACTTGCACTTGTCACATCCTCATCTTTTTTTCACCAAGTTACAAAACCACTCAAGTAGCGAACTGACGTCACAATGACGATAAATTTTGGTCACAAAATGACCAATTAGACGTCCTAAGTTAGGTCCCATGAGACCCGAAAATGACGTTGATATGTCATATCCACGGGACGTCATTTTCTGACGTTTGTTTGACGGCAAAATTAAGACCAATTACAATAATAACATATAATAACACATATTAATGTGATATATATTATAGGTAAATCTAAATAATTTAATTTATAAAATTAAAGATTTTATTTATATGGAAGTTAATTTTTGTTTTATATTTTAAGCAGATAATAACAAACGATTTTTACTTATTCGAACAAAAATTGTCCGAATAAATTAAAATCGGATATTATCTGTCCGATTTTCCAAAAATCAGTTCAATATCTGAATTTCCTGGTACGGGAATCGTATCAGAAATTAAACTGATAAAAATAATTACAATGTTATTAGCCGCATTTTGCAGGCTTTATATACGCTCATGACAAAAACTTGAATACGGGCATAGATAATGAATAGCGCACCACGTGGCGGTAGGCAAATGAACTATAATCCCAATATTAGTTACAAAAGGACTTTATTTGGACGATCATAGGACGTCTTCAAAATTACGTCTTTGGCTATCATGTTATATAACAGTTATATTCTGTGTTTGCTGGGTTATTCCTAAAATATTCTTGGAATAATCGATTGTGGTCGGTCAATTTGCTTGCGACTAACGACTCATTGTAGACTGGGCTTTACTCGTCACCCTTAAGGTCATTGCACGTTAAAAAGTTTTGGTCGTAATCGTAAGGCCGTAAGCAAATCGACCAATCACAATCAAGCATTCTAAAACGCAATAAGAATGTTTGAATTGTGATTGGTTAATTTGCTTACGGCCTTACGGTTACGACCACTAAACTCTATACATACTGGAATGAGCAATTCCATTGTTTGGCTGTCGCCACTATTTCGCCGAGAGAGAGGTGCGTTTGGATGATGACATCTCTTTCTAGTATTACCTGATTGGGCCATGGCATGTTACATGACATCATCTAAACTGAGAATGATGTCATGTGACATGCCATGGACCAATCAGATAATACTAGAAAGAGATGCCATCATCCAAACGCTCCTCTCTCTCGGCGAAATAGTAGCGACAGCCAAACAATGGGATCACTCATTTCTGTCTGTATAGAGTTCAGTGGTTACGACTAAAATTTTTTCACGTGCAGTGGCTTTTAATCGGGTTTAATAAAGTCCGTAGTTGTAAAACTGGCCAATCACAGCTATTCCTCTGAAGAATGGAATGAGTGTGATTGGCCAGCCTTATAACTACGGATGTTATTAAATCCGATTAGGGGTGATGTGTCTATAAGCTCTGTTACACGGCACCTTTAATCGGGTTTAATAACGTCCGTAGTTGTAAAACTGGCCAATCACAGTTATTCTTCTAAAGAATGGAATGACTGCGATTGGCCAGCCTTAGATGTACGGATGTTATTAAACCCGACTAGGGGTGACATGTAAACGTAGTCATTAGTCTAGTTTCCACCAAAGTCATCAATCCGATTCTGTTTCGGTGCGCATCGAATTTAACGTACTGTTTCCACTGGAAGTAGAATAGAGGCGAGGAAGATTGATATTTAAGTAGAGCCAACTTAACTTTTGCTTGTGAATGTAAATAAACATAATTCTTGACAAATTTCTCGTTTATTTTCCATTTTGATAATTAATACGAACGAACGGTAACTGTTACAAACATCAACATATAGACTATATATTGACTATATATTGATGGTTACGAAATAATGAAAAGTAAAAGTTGGCACCATCTAGTTTAAAGCGTTTCCACCGCCTAAATTTTGTGTCAATTCGCTGCCACTCCGATAAAGCTTGTAGATCAGAGTGGGAGTGAAATGAACGCAGTCAGTCGTATTTCCATCGACTTAAATTTAGTTTTACGCCGCACTAGATGCGAATTAATACTTTGATGGAAACTAGACCACTGGCTATGTTTACACGTCATTCTTAATCGACTTTAATAATATCCGTAGTTCTAAGGCTGGCCAATCACAGTCATTCCATTCTTCAAAGGAATAGCTGCAATTGTCCAGTTTTACACCTACGGATGTTATTAAACCTGATTAAGGGCCAATTTCACCAAGTCCAGTTAGATGAACTAACGGTTAAAATTAGAAGGTGGCCAACAGAAAATAGAGGTGAAGGAAAACCAACCATTCATGTCATTTCAATCAACCACCCTGCTAATTTTAACCGTCGGTTCATCTAACCGGACTTGGTAAAATTGGCCCTAAAGATGCCGTGTAACACATTGAGCTCAATGAGCTCTGTTACATGGCACCCTTAATCGGGTTTAATAACTTCTATAATTGTAAAACTGGCCAATCACAGCTATTCCTCTGAAGAATGGAATGACTGTGATTGGCCAGTCTTAGAACTATACGGATGTTATTAAACCCGATTAGGGGTGACGTGTCAACGTAGTCTATGTAACGTCATTGTAAACGTAATCATTGTTTTGCTGAACGCGGCTATTGTATTTCTGTTGTTACCGCCATGTTGCCGTTGTAATCTCTAGATGAAACGATAAACTATGAGTTTTTGTTCTGTTGCTGATAACATAACGTGTACTTATAACTGATCGCTTGCTCTTGAAATTTCGTCAACTGATTGCTTTTATAAGCTCTAATGTTACTGCATTCAGTAATGCGTTCTATTTCGATGTTAGCAAATGTACAACAAACATTTAACAACACATATAGTGCATTTTAGATTGGTCAATGATTAATCACGCTTGGTTATCTGGGTTATGCCCCCCACGAAATCACAAAACTTGTACGAAACATTTTTTGATGAAAGCCTTGGTTTTTGAGAAATATCAATTAATGCGTCATTTAAAATGAGCCTCCCTGTATAAACAATAAGTTTTAATAAAAATTATATTTTTATCACCAGTGTATAAAGTTAGCCCTTCACTATTTGTTGAATTTCGTATTATTAAGCTGTAATTTATGGCACAATTACCATAAATGCAGCACAATTAATAAAAATACGAAATTTAAAAAGGGCACGGCTAACAGATTTTTTTTTGTTTCCTTACATAGGTATTTTTGTCTTTAAAAAGTAGATACTTGAAAACTTAACACTTCTAGAAAGTGTTATGTACATTATTAAATACCTTATTTCTGGATTAGGATCTGGCTTTCTGACAGTTAAAGCAACTACTGAACTGCCGGGTCGATGTAATAATTGAGCGGCTTGTCTTAAATCTCCAGAATCTAATTGTTCCCCATCTATCGCGAGCAGCCTGTCGCCGGATGCTAAACTGCCTGTTCGATAAGCAAGCGATCCTCGGCGAACTTCCGTAATTATTAAGTCCTCATTAACCGTAAGACCCAGATCGGGTTGACCACCTAATGGCCTCGTTACCCTCACTGTGAAAACTCCGGAATTCGGAACTACTGGTCCACCTACTTTGTATTCTATCACTAACTCGATCTGATTATGCCAATATATAAAAATAATTAATAAAAAGATATTTCATCCTATTTTTATAAAAATTAAAACAAGAAAAGATGTGTGTTTACCAATTGCGATGTCTCAAGTATATTAGCTACTTCAGTCGGTTGCAGATCGCGTAACATTCTCCGATTGATTGCGATAGCCTTATCACCAGGCAAAAGGACACCACTTTGTTCCGCCGGTCCACCAGCTTCCAAGAAGCTTACGACGTAATTCATGCGATCTTCAATTAACTTAAGCGCGACCCCGAAGCCCCGATGATCTGGTCGGAGAATGACCGTCAGGTTTTCCTTCATTTGTAGAGTCTGATTCGAGTTCTGCTGGATTTGCGGCTGTGCTCTCCTTTTGACTGTTCTCGACGGTCGTGGTAATATTTGTAGCCTAGCAATACGACAGCTCTGGGAATTATTTCTAAGCAGCTTCGCGGCGGTTGCCGCATCCTGAACAGACGTATCATCTATGGCCAATAACTGATCTCCCACTTGGAGAGCGCCACAGCGATCTGCTGTGCTCGCCGGACGGAGACTTTCTATGTAGATTCCGTTTGATGTCTCTCTCACGGTTAAACCTAGTTCTCCTGAAGATTTTCAAATCATGTTTCAAGTTAATATACATTCAAATGTTCATATTTTTAACATGTCAGGACAAAATAATTTTTTTATTTTTAATACATTTTTATTTCCACATGTGCAGAATAAAAATATCATTTTGATTATGTGTAACAATATTTTCATGTTATACATATGTAATCAAATAATGAATATGAAGTAGTGATAATACAGGAACAGATGTTAAAAATCTTTTCTGATATCAAGAAACATGAAGATATCAAGAATATATTATATAAGAACTTAAAAAAACACCATTATATTAATGCTATATAAATGCTCATTTTTAATCTTGTTAATCGTATTTTGCAATCTTTATTCCCAAGTAGCAGAGTGACATCAAAAGACGTCATAATGACGTCTATTTTTAGTAATTTATGGTCTATGACGTTGGCGGCTAATAATTGACGTTTAAGAGGATGCCGGAGCGACGGGCGAACTCCGACGGGTGAACGCCCTCATTTAAGTGTAACTAAAAGTGTCGGTATATTATCAACGCTTTATAGTTACATTACCGATATCATTATGTAGAGTAATTGTCAAGGATATGTGCATACTTTGGAAAGAGCAATAAAATACAAGCTTTTCGCATTGTGTTAAATATGTAGAGACAGAAAATATGTTGGATTTCTACTCTATTTCTGTTCTATCGTCTCGTAGAAGCAACGACTTTACACAGATATCTGTTTGTGTCGCGTACATATTTTGAATACAAATCTATAATATTGCTAATATTATCTTTTTTGGTTTTATCATAATGTAGATATATACATATATACATCATACCCTAACAGCACATGATATCATTCGAATATTCTGTTCTGATACTGTGAATATACGTAATATATGTAATATACTGAGAACATCCCTATAACATTTCTTGTAGAATTATATACAATATATATATATATATATATTTGTATGTATGTATGTATGTAGAAGTTTATTGTTCCCCAATGGGATTACAATCTTTACATTCACCTTAACCTATTACCTTAATCTATTACATTTTGTACATGTTTCGCTTTATCATCGCCCTTTCCATCATTCTCTCTCTCTCTCTCTCTCTCTCTCTCTCTCTCTCCGCTTTATTCTCCTACTTGCCTTATCTCTAACTTACATACTACTTACGTCTATCTTACGCTAACCCTTATCTCTACTGGACCCCCGCTTCCGCTGTTCTTCCTTGTAATTTTTCCGCCCCTCTTTCCTCTTTCATTCTTCTTTCAGCCTCCACCCTCCTTTCCACAGCATCCTGCCAGCTCTCCTCCCTCCCTCGCCCCTCTCCCGTACACCCTTCCCATACATGTTCCCAAGTCTCTTCCACTCCTCCACACACTCTACATGTCCTCTTCTCCTCTCTCTCCCAGTATAACCCTTCTCTTATTTCGTTTTCCTATTCTGAATCTTAATACTCTTCTCCATCTACTTTCCGCCCATCCCTTTTTCAAATACTCTGGGGTGCCCGCGCCCCTCACTCTTCTGTACCACTTATTGTACCTCGATTCTCCTATTTTCTTTTCCCTTTCTTCCTTCTGCTTTCTCCTATCTCTCTCTTCTAACTCCCCATAATCCCTTTCCTCTTTCTTCTTGTCTTGTACCCCTCTTTCTCTAAGAAACTCCTTTTTTTCCTGCTCCCATGCCCCTATCCTCCCTTTTTCCATCTCTCCCTCATCTCTAACCAACATCTTCTAGCTATTTTTCCTCCCTTCCCTTCCTCTAGTCTTTTTTCGAAATTCCACGCCCTTCTTCCAGCTCTTCCTCTCATCAACCCTCTCCCTGTCTCTTCCCTAATCATATACCCTGGCGTTTTCCAGTCTACTCCCATTGTCCATTTCAAGTACCTATCGTGTATGCCCTCTATCTCTTTTCTCTCTTTCCATCCCCATATATGATGTATATATACGTTACATCTATGTTATATAGCATATACAGGGTGGTCCTCGTAACGGTCGCGACGATTTTTAAGGCACTTACAATAATCTGACATAAAAAAGTCATAAACAGAAATTTATCATTTTCTAACCGGCAACAAATTGCAATAATAAAAAAAAAGTAAAATAAGTAAATTAGATAACACATGAATAATTTTGATCCAAGATTATTGTTCCAACATTCTAAAAATGTTTGTGGCTCTGAAAAGGGCTGATTAAATGTTTAATAATGTCTAATTTTTTTATGTTGCTATTGCAAAATGAAACTGTTTTTTCAAATCTTCTTTCGAGATAATGTCTTTCCCGCCTACAATATTTAGATATTATGCATAGTTCTTATAAAATCTTTAGCGAAATAGTAAAATAAAGTAGACAAACGCTCACGCACGCCGTGCGCGCGCCGTCCCTGATTCATGTGTAACTTAGAGCGCTCATTCGTTAGTTTAAAGTTGCTCTAATTTAAAAAGTATTATTCAAACGCAATTTTGCCAAAGAAAAAAGTTGTTTCTTTTAGCACGGACAATCACGCTGTGCATTCCGTATCCGCGAATTCTGGGACACCCTGTATACTTACATACAGCATGCTACAAATATCGCGTAATAATAAAAACAAATGCGCATCTTTATAAACGAATATTCTCCAACCAAATAAAAAAATTATTTTCATATTGATTAAAATTAATTCGATACATAAAACCATTATTTATAAATATTTTACGACAAAAATTAAATTTCTAAATTTTTGCTTTGGAAAAAGTTTATTTTCTATAAATATAGGCAAGCTTATATAAATATGCAAATGTTTGGTAACATAAGAGGATAAAATATATCAAATTTTCTTTTCTCATTTTAAAT
>NW_021853497.1:22915-44943 GCF_003651465.1 Formica exsecta
AGCTTCTAAACTCACTTCTCTAAGTTCACTTATACTCTTTGATGAAATGCCGAGTGCGGGGTTTACTCATTAGGCACGTGCAGATTACAAATTTGTTATATTAAGTAAATGTTGACGGCAGAAGCCGATAACAAAACTGTAATTTTCTCATTTTTTTTTACTTTTCATATGAAATGTTAAACTCCGCACTCCGTTATTATATATACCTTAATTGTGGAAAAGGATTTGTTGATATCTATAATCAACAAAAAGATTTTGCATTTTAACTAATATTCGCATTCTGTCGGTAATCCGGCATCCTCTTAAAAATCATTTCTTAGACCAGCCAAAGACGTCATTTTGAAGACGATCTAAAGTCGTCCAAATAAAGTCCTTTCGTAATTTGTAACTTGTAACTTGTTATTACGGTTATAGTTCATTTGCTTATCGCTATGTGGTGCTATTCACTATACTCGTATTCAAGTTTTTATCATAAAACCTACAAAATACGGCTAATAACATTGTAACAACTATTATTATTCGGACAGGAATTGTCCAAATAAGTAAAAATGGTTCTTATTATTGTCTACTTAAGATATAAACTTCCATATAAATAAAATTTTTAATCTTATAAATTAAATTATTTAAATTTATCTATATATTTTATATCCATATATGTTATTATATATTAATAATGTGATTGATCTTATCTTTGCCGTAAAAAAACGTTAGAAAATGACGTTCTGTAGATATGACATCGACGTCATTTTCGGATTTTATGAGATCTAACTTGGAACGTTTTTAATTGATCATATCGTAACAAAAATTTTGTGACAATATTCGTCATTATAACATCATTTTGCTATTTGAGTTTTCCCATGATAGAAACTTAAATATGAGACAGATACGTCGTATAGCGGTAAACAAAAAAACTATAACCCGATATTACTATCTTATATAATTTCGGTGTATTTCTGCCATTATTTTATGACAATACACCATGTTATGTTTCTGCTGTTATCTTTTGAAACGGCACCGAATGTTAGATTTTTGCTGCGTTTTTGCCGTCGCCGTGCTTGCAGATGAGCTTCTAACGATATTTTGCCAATATAACTTGATATCATATGTTCTACTCAGTTCTGTTGACATATTGTACCAGAGCACGCAATACTCAAATTCTACTATTTTTATGTGTCAAGAACTTCTGCTTTTTTAAATTTTTGCAGCATTTTTTGTAGTATATTATGATTGCATGGATTGCTCGTTTTCTGCTGCATTTTTGCCAACACTAACTAATAAGATGGCAGATCATATACTCGGTTACTGTCGGAGTTTTACTAACTAATACGTAGCGCACAATTTGTAATATGAGATCGCAGATTTGGTTATTTGTGGATAATTTTATATATTTATAAATTTGATATGAATTATTATATGCATATATTGACTTTTTTTCCGGGAAAACATGAAAGGATGAAAATAATTTAAGGATGTACTGGTACTAGCATTCTAATTTTATTGACAATACCCTGAAAATTTAATAGATTGTTTCTATTTATTATCTGAACACGTATATAAAACCTGAAGACGATTTCCTAACCGATTCCCGAATTATCCAACTTTAATTTTGCATGCGTTCTTATGGAGTAGCAGCATATTTCCACTTATATAAACGAAATTATAAGCAAGCACCATTGCCAATATTCGGAAACTTTGTTTGTGAATAAATAAAATACTGAGCAACGTTTTTAAAAAAAGTAGATATCGATTCACTAACTCGTTATCGAGTTATTAATGAAAAGGCAATGCAAAATTCCGAAAATGACATTAAATATTAAAATACATTAAATATTACTAATATACGCAACATTTTTTCGTTTTTTACAGTTGGTTTTAGATGAAATTTACGTCCAAAAATTTTTTGCTGACGATCATAAAATTTTCAAAATATGCAAATATATTCATTTGTAGTGCCAAAATCATATTAATTGGCATTATTTAAGTCCTTTATACGATACGAGCATATATGGTGCATATCTTAACTCTCAAAAGCATAGAATTTCATCATCAATTTCAAATTGAAGTAACTTTTGTCTGGGATTGTATAGCCAGTACATCTTTAATAGGATTTTGTATAATTAAACTCTCTTGATATACAATCTCACCATGCTATATATTTACTTCAGATTAACGTGAAACTCACGATTTAATTTTAACGATTTTACGATTTAATATTTATAGTTTAGACTATAAACAAGATTTATAGTTTATTTTAAATGAGAACTCGTTTGAGGGAAAAATGATATACCTGAAAAGCCGCGTTCCAGTTGAATAAGCAATGGGCCGGAAGTGGCCGCTCGCACCTCTTCCATGTTTGCAACATCATATTCAATTGTGAGGGACGTAACAGGTGCATCCGAACTCTTCTTAAGTGCTCGCTGTGCCTCCGCCAAAGTAAGTCCTCGCAATTCGGTGTCATCTACCGCCAGCAACCGGTCACCGGGCCTGACTCTTCCTTCTTTGGCAGCCGGACCGTCCGTTTTTACTCCCGTCACCATCAGAGCTTTCGACACTCCACCTCGAAGAGTTACACCGAGACTGCCATTCTCTCGCTTCACCCTCACTTGCGCGACTTTCGAAGAAACACTGAACGGCGATGATAAACCGATGACATTTATCGCTTCTTGATCGTTCGACAGCAAAAAGCTGTGAGAATGGTATTGTATTTGTGCGAGTGTATCTTCCATTCTGGGCGAGTCGGAATTCGCGGATGTAGCGATGCTTCCCGGTCTGGCACGGCTCTTGTGCGAGCCCATAGTTGTTAGTCTTAATGAACTGAACATCCTTGTTGATCTGTTTACTTGATTCCGGATTACGATCCGATATATTTTGCCCGAATTAATTCAGCAAAACAATTTTCATTATCCAAGAAAAAAGATCTTTTAATGATGATTTCTTGCTATCTACTTCTTTTTTTTTGTTTATCACCCGAGAAAAAAGTCCATATATAATCGAATATAAATATAAAGATATATAAAAAATGTGTTCATATGTATGTTTTCTTTCTCTTGTATAATCTTTATATGTACAGGATATAATAAGAAGTATAATTAAATAATGATTAGAAGAATAATTTGTGCATTGTTCTTCTTTGGAAAAAGTAAAATTTGAAAAAGTAAGAAGAAAAATTACCTATATCTATAATCATATGTAAATATTTATATACGTATATAATTATTCAGATAGACAATACACTGTCGAGAGCAGATCTTGTCAAATGCCTGTTACAAATTGTTGTCAGCAAAAAGGTATACAAAGCTACAAATTTAATACAGAAACTGTTATTGCCGATTAAGTGGCAGATTGACGACAGAAATCGAACAAAATCTCTCTGCATTTTCTAATCATTTAAATAGAATAGTAATGTACGACGTCAGGTTATGTTAATAAGCTCGGTTTCTGCCGCCAAACTGCTGTCAGATTCTATGATCTAGGCTCTGTTTGCAGATCACAAATCTAATGTGGACATAATTGATGCCAATTCACTAGTAACTTCTTGGCAATGAATAAATGCTGACATTGCTGACATATACGTATTTTGCTGGATGGATGTGGGCAATTTTTTCACGCACTTCTTTAAATTTCACTTTTTCTAAAAAAGCAATGCGAAATTTATTTTTATAATTATTTTTCAATTATTTTTCTTATTATTTTTCTTGTATATATGCATATACGAGATTATACAAGAAAAAGGAAATATATGTGGACATATTTTGTATATAATTATATTATATTTGGTTATATATGGATTTCTTTTCCTGAGTATATATACGATTGTTGACTATAAGCATTTCAGTTGAGAACAGCGAAATCATTCACAAATCACATACATATGCAATTTGTACGAAAATTTCGGAAATTACCTGCTTCTTTAAAATGCAATCTTCTTCCTTGCCGATTTATATAAATATATATAAACATCCTACATTACGTTATACGATGATATAATAACATAATCGAATGATGAGCATCCTCTAGATTAAAGCCGATTATTAATGAAAAATATTTATATAAAAATATGTGTTTTTTTATAGCTACTTTTTAATATCTAATAATAAATCTACCGTAACTAAAACTCGTGTGTAAATCAATGATATATATCAGTTTTTAGAGTAAATTAGAAAAAAAACTAAATCTTTCACTGACAGAAGCAAAGAACAACAAATATATAAAAGATCAGATCTTAATGGCACAATCAATAATTCTTTTTGCTCACGAGGTAAACAAGTTGTCTTTGTTCGACAGCTCTCTAGCGCAGCGTGAAACCACCGCGCTCTTACCACGAACGAAACTCTTTAGAACTGAGTGCAGAGCTATAACGACTCACGATGTGGCTTTCAAAAATAACTCCTTCAATATAGGGCCGTATCATCGTGCAGACGAACGGATCTATTTATACGTATGATGACATCCGCATCTTTGCTTCACTTGAAAACTTATGCGGCCCTGTGCGGACGCTTCGCAGTCGCCGTAGCGTTAAATGAGATCGTGCTTCTCATTAAATCTTAGGCTTAGCTGCATTCGTTTGAAATGCCTAATACTCAAGTACTCAAGTTAATTGATTCAAGCATAAGTTATAAAGAAAGGAATACATACATTTTTATTTTATTTTCTTTCTTTGGAAAAACAATAATTTTTATACAAAATATGTGTTTATGACAAGTAATCATATATACAAAAATATTGGAATCTTCTAATAAAAAAATTAAATATTATTTCATTAGTAATGTGTAATTGAAGAAATTATTTCCACTGTATTTCTACTCATAATTTTATTAATAAGTATTTGGAAATAATTTTACAGCTTGTCATGTCAATGACCATTATATTTCGAACAAATCAGTATTACAACAAATTTATACAGAATTGATATGCAAATGTTTGTTTGAAATATACTTTAGCATCGGCAAGTATATATATATGTGCGTGTGCGTGTGTGCGTGTGTGCGCGTGGGTGCGTGCGTGTGGGGGGAGGGGGGGGGTAGGTGCCGGCGTGTGTGTGCGTGTGTGTGCGTGTGCGTACGCGCGCGCGCGTGTGTGTACACTATATACAGGATGTTTCATTTTAATCGTCCCAGACAAATATCTCGAAAAATATGAAAGGTATGGAAAACCGTTTCAGATAAAAGTTGTTTGATCCGAAGGGGGACATAAGATGGTGTCATTGGTTTGACCTTGAGTGAATGTGCCAAGGTCATATGGAGTTCAACTTTATTTTTTTTAAAGGAATCCTATATTTCTTATTGCATATTCTTGTAGCTTATCTCGAGCTTTTCAAAACACTATAATAAAGTATTTTTTCATTAAGTATTTTTTGAGTTATTTTATATTTTAATCTGACATGTTTTGATATAAAAAATAAAATATCTCGTTATATTGTTATTTTAAAGATATTTTATTGATTTATTATTTTTTTAGTTTATCTTATTGTTAAAAATTATTTGTTAATTATTAATTTGTAAAAGCAAAAATACTCGAAAATGTTGCTACATATTTATTAATTGACTTAACGTTATTATTTTTTATATCTTTTTCCATATGCGATATTTACAGGGTTGGGAAAGTTACTTTATAAAAGTAACTCGTTACCGTTACCGTTACTCAAAAAATAACGAGTCGTTACAATTTCCGTTAGTTTTTTTATATATAACAATAACTTTACATACAATTTTTTTAAATACAAGATTAAATTAGACACTAAAAATTTTTAAACATTGTCTTACAAAGAAACAAGATACCAAAATGAGCTTTGAGTAGTTTTCATGTAATGCTGCATTCCAACACTCTTATCAATATTTTCCTTTGTATGAAAATTATACCGAGTAAATTCAAAAAAAAAGTAACGATAAAAGTAACTGTTGAATTCGTTACTCGTTACCGAAAAATGTAACGAAGTTACTTTTTCAGTTACAAACAAAATTTGTAACGCCGTTACCGTTACAGTTACCGAAAAAAAGTAACTGTAACGGTAACGGCGTTACAAGTAACGCGTTACTTCCCAACCCTGGATATTTATGTAAAAAACTATGGTGAGAGTATGTATTTGTCAATTTCTTGATGATCTGAAGTTAATATGTACAGTGAGCACGGATCCAAATAAATGCGAACGAGAGAATACATGATCTAAAAAAATAAGGAAAAACAAATCGCAAGAGAATTGCAAGAGCGAATAAGAGTGAAAGAGAGAATCTATGAAAAATATATATTTATGAAAAAACAATATTTAAGTAATGACAAAAGAGAAAGGCGAAAATAAAAAAAAGTTTAAAAACATAAACTAAAAATAGTCTGTCATTTTAAAAACAAATCTCCTAGAGGTAATAAAAAATAAAGAAAAAAAAGATGGAAGCTGAAATGATTTATTATTCGTAAAAAAAATATTTCTAAAAAAAGAAATGGAAGAGCAAAGTTACAGATGTGGGAAAAATAAAAGGGAGTTGATCGAATAGAGAGGAACAAATACAAAGTAATACAAAACAGATGTAAATATATATGTGTAAACTAGTATTCATTTGAAGAAAAAACTATAGATTCCATCACTAATTAAAATAATAAGGCATTTCACATATTAATGATTGCGGTAACATGAGGTCGAGACTTATAATGACTGTATGCAAGAGGTAAAATAATTACGCATTGCGCCAAAATTTATACCAGAATAAGAATGATCAATACTTTCCATTTGCCTCACTACTTTACCTCATTAATAAAATTAAAATAATATAACACAATATAATGATTTATAATTCCACAGGTACGATGCATTACATTTACATATGATAAATTCAAAATTGTATGTAAATACATGCATTTTATACATCCGATGAAATGTCTTGCATATATTTACACGCAATTTATTTTGGATACACATGGATTTTACTTTTGAAAGTAAAGCATTTTATCTTATATATATCTCTATTGAATTTGATTGCTTAAACTTATATTTGAGTTATATACTGATGAACATGCGTACCTGTTCAAAAATTATTTTAAATTTGATTTTTAATGTTTTTTCCGATTGATTTATATAATAGATATTTTAAATAATGGGGAGAAAGAGAGAATCTCTTTAATCTTTAATAGATAAACTACAGTATATATTTAATTAAATAATCAGTTAGGAGCAATCTACGAATGCAACTACGAAAACAGTTCACTGAATTAAATAAATATTTAATTGTATGTAAATGTTACAACTCTCTATTATGCTCTGCCTATAATATAAAAATTATATTTTTATATGCTTATAGTCCGTATAGAAATACAATCTTATGTTAAGCTAGCCTTTTGCAATTTGCAATATTAATCAATTTTTTATTTATATTTACATATTTCGACAAAAATGAAAAAAACAAAAAAAATAGTTATGAAGTTGAACATATTTTATATATTCATTAATATACATATAATTAATTGTACAACTACACACAAGAGATGCTTTTTCTTAACACACACAGAACTGATATGCATTTTTCATATACACGTATATTCCGACACATTTATTTAAATTCATGTCTTAAGACATCCTGTTCTCGAGTGTAACAAGAAATATTTTTGTAGAAAGTATGTTATTTGTACTTTATATAACTAATAATATACAATATATACAGAGTAAGTCGAGGGAAAATGCCATGTCGAGTAAGATGCCACTTTTCTATAATTTTTAAATTTTTTGATAAAGGGTACCACTAATCTATTCAGCTGATCGCGTTTAGTATAGGTGACGAAACGACAATGGTTATTATGTAGTCATAGTCGGTTCTTGACGCTATATTTTTGAATTAATTAAATTAAGTTAAAAAATATGTCTTACGTATAATCAACATATAGTTATAATCATATTAAGTTATATGGTTGTCCGGTATCTTACATTTGTAAAAATCTTTTGTTGTTGTTACTGTTAAAATAATAAAAGGATTAGACTTTTTTAATTATAATCAATTATAAAATAATTAAATATAATTAACGATAGAGACAATACTTTCGATTTCTTTTATTTTTTTTTCGCTCATAATTAATAATTACAAAAATATTGATTTTCAAAATTAAGTATGACATCTTTCCTCGAGTTACCCTATATATATAATTATATACATATGTATGTATCAATAAAATATATATAAAACTATTAACGAGTAATTGCTTTGCTTATTACCGATATATAATACTTTTGTATATCGGTACATGTATAGGATAATAATTAGGAAGTTGCTAAAACTATTTAGTAACTTCCTAATTATTATCCTATATTTAGCTATTATTTGGAACCAAATAAGTAAAAAATAAATTGTTTTGAGTACAAGAAATCTTAATTTAATTAGCATACAGTACTAAAATTATATATACGTTTGTTTCCAAATAACAACGGAATAGTGAATGACAAGAAAGTTGCTGAAATTATGACTACTGTCTGTCTGCTATCTATCTGTTGTATGTGATTGCTATCAGCTATATTGCTGATTATAAAAATAATTTGATAATCAAATTTTGCCCACCACTGTTTTTACATTATTTTTAAATGTAAAAATTTAATTATTAAATTATATAATTTTTGTATTGTATGCTAATAAAAAATTAACAGGTTTCTTGTACTCAAACTAGTTTAATTTTTTAAATCCTGCTCATTTGTTTTCAAATAACAGCCAAATAATTTCAGTAATTTCCTAATTATTATTCTGTATATTTGTTTTCAAAATGTCACAAATTATATTCGTTATATATTATTCCTTCTTCGGTTCATTTGCCCAAATACAAATCTTTAACATATGTGTGATTTTTTGCGAGCCGAAAAGAACATAACACGTCTTTTTTCTCGTTTTTATACGGAACAAGAAAATTTATGAGAAAGAAAATGACAGACATTAATTTGTTAAATTTGTAACATCATATGCGTTTCAGCTTAATACGTATCAGTCTGTCGCATTCGGATTCGTATAAGAGAATCCGCAGAAAACATTTTGATCCATCGAAGTCAAAATCTGTTCTGGCACTGGCGTGAGCCTTGGACGTTCAGTTGTGAACGCTGTGTCAAAATACTTTGTGTCCAAGGTGTGATCAAGCGCAGGCTTAAATGGTGGTTCTAATTGTCTTCTCTCTAATCGATCCCAAGGCAAATGCTGTGGAATTGGGAATGCATATTTATTTAACTGATAGATTACACGCGCGATATATTTCTGCTGTACAAAAGATCATAGTGGATTACCTGAAAAAAAGCATGTATAGCAATTTCATGACCAGGCGGCCTCTTCCCAGCATCCTTCTCCAATAAACAGATGAGTATATCGGTAGCTTCTTGACTCAGATACCGAGGTATAAACGGCCGTTCGTTGCAAATACTCCAAAATAGTTCATCCTCGTCGCATCCAGAAAATGGTGACTGGCCGGTTAACATTTCGTACAACAAGACACCATAAGACCACCAATCCACGGCGTGATTATATTTAAGTCCTTTTATAATCTGTAAATATAAATAATTTTACCTATTAAGTAACTATTAATAAATCAAATGGAGAAAATAGAGATAAATTTCCAGCAAATGATGAGATATACCTCTGGTGCCATATAGTCTGGCGTACCGCAAAATGTATCGGCCGTTCTATCTAGAAAGATTTGGAGTTTACACATGCCGAAGTCCGCAATTCGAATATGGCCTTCGAAATCAAGCAAGACGTTGTCTAACTTGAGGTCTCGGTAAACGATGCCTTTCTTGTGCAGAAAATTCAGTCCGGACCATATTTCGGCAGCGTAAAAACGTGCGCGGGTCTCGGGAAATCGACCCGACTTTTGTATGTGAAACATCAAATCACCCCCGTTAAGGTATTCCATAACGAAGAAGAGATGCGAATCGGTCTGGAAAGTGCAGAATAGATGACAGAGATACGGATGTCTCGTCGCCAGCGTGAGAACTTTTCTCTCGATTAACGTGCACTCGACGTCGTCATCTTCGAGAACAACATCTTTCTTCAGACATTTCACCGCGTATACGCATTCCGTCCCGCACAATTCAGCTAGCAAGACTTTACCAAAGCTACCTTTACCCAAGACCTGCAAAGTAGGATCAGAATTTATTTAAAATAACGTTCCGGTTTATCGCATGAATTTTAAACTCAATTTATTTAAACATTAACATTATTTTTATGAATGAACATCTAATTAATAAAGTACCTTGTTTTGTTAAAGCTTTATTGTAGGGCTGATGATTTGCTTCGAAGGCTTCGACATTCGAAGCATCGAAGATTCGAAGCTTCGGCTTCAAACCTTCGAAACTTCGATAGTTCAATCTTCGAAGCTTTGAAGAATCAAAATTATACAATTATTAATTTAATATAATAGTAATAGTACTGCGATTATTATCAAGGTACACATTTATAAAATTATATGATAAAATCCGAATAAAATTTCTAATGTTAAATAATACATATTTTTGAGCACATATATTAATTATTAAATTTCTTTTATTTACAATATTTTTAACGTTCTCTGAATGAATTCGCCATTCGCACGAATATATTCTTCGAAACTTTGAAGAAATTCGAAAGTTGGAAATTAATTTCGAAGATTCGAATTTTTTCGAAGCTTCGAATCTTCGAAGTTGTCAAAAGTAACAGTTCTACTTTATTGTCATTACTCACAGATGTCTATACTAAACTAGATTGCTAACTTGTCACGATTAGCATAGCATGGCTTGTGTCCGATAGGGTTTCCGGTGTATTAGAGAAAGAACATTATGTGACGAATATACTAATCCTCTATTATTTTTTAAATCGACTAGTATTGTATATGCTTAGTATTGTATATATTGTAATTTATTTTTTTATCAGAAACTTTCTGATAAATATTTTGAATAATATTATCTATACAAGCACTGTATTTAACTATTTTGACCAGTTTTTGACTAGTTGACCGACACACACCGACGCTGTAAGTAAGACTCACATAAATGATACGCTTTACACACACAGGACCGCTGCCATTTTTTCTCATACAACCGGAAATCTCATGCAAGTCCGAAGGTTCAGTTAGCAATCTAGTTTAGTATAGACATCTGTGTCATTACTACGTATTCAATTGGAATAACATATAATAAATTTAAATAAATGTTTTAAGTCTAAAGATGGCAATACAAATCTCAACATACGCATATAGACAATAATTAATAGTCTGTACAAATTAATGACAACGTCGGAACGTCATCGTCACATGTGTATCCATCGGTGGTTCAAAATGTAATATTACATACGCGGGTTTTGATGAGTCTTTCTCCTCGATTATCGATTTTAATTTGAATTTCGATGTAACAACTAATATCATGCATGTTAAGTTTTAAATATGAATTTAATTTTTATATATTTTGATGGACCAAAAAACGGTCCAAAATATATATATTTAATACATACTTGTTATTGAAATTAATCAATAAACAAGTTTGGGCACTTATTACCATCCCTCGACTCTTATTTGCCAGTTTTCCTATCTGGTATCACTATTAGCTATTTTAACATACGTGCCAGTCTGATCATACATAATGTCAATATTTTACTTTATCAAATCTAAGATCAATATGATAAGAATTAAAATTTTTTGATTAAAAAATTTAATTATTTTTAATTGGTTTTACTATAAATTTAGAATTTCTATGATATTTAATTTTAAGATTTCAGTGAAAAAAGTTATAACAATAAACTATAATATGAATAATTAAATAATTGGAACAAAATTGTCATTAATTATATTAATAAAGACTTACATATTTTAACCTTAAAAAACGGTAATTATGCATATTAGGGGCGACCTCACCGATTTCAATGACCTTGACATATGTTGTCAAGGACATGCTCCTGAGTAACTTTCAAAAAGTTTTAGCCGTCGTTCGTTGTTTATTAAAAAGTTATTAACAAAATAAGTTTAACGAATCAAGTGTAATTTTCTGACATTAATATTAAGAAGTATACACACACACACATACACACAATATATATGGCATGTGTGCATGGGCGTCCGCAAGAAGGTGGGCGGGGGAGGGACGGAGCCTCCTTATTGTGTGTATTATAAAGTGAAAAGGTGGGCGGGAGAGGGATGGAGTCTCTCCTTATTTGACGCGTGAGCAAAGGAGATTTACTACGTTTTAATTTATAATATATGTTTAAGTGTTTGTAATGTAATGTAATGCAATAAGTAAATGTAATAAGTGTTTAAGAATCAGAAATTACAGAAATTGGTTTGGGTTAGGTTATATCTTCCGGAAGTGGAGCCCCTCCGTAGGGGGGGGGGCGGTACCCACTGCATCCACGCATACACTTTTCCATCCACATAATAATTGTGTGGTGGACTTCGCTTCACGTTGTAAAATATATGCATGGATATAGTGGGTTCCGCCCCCCCTACGGGGGGCCTCCACTTCCGGAAGATATAACCTAACCCAAACCTATTTCTGTGTGTCATTTCTGATTCTTAATTTTGATTCTTAAATGTACACGGTATCAGACAATTACGTTTCATTCATTAAACTTATTTTGTTAATAACTTTTTAATAAACAACGAGCGACGGCTAAAACTTTTTGAAAGTTACTCAGGAGCATATCCTTGACAACATATATCAAGGTCATTGAAATCGGTGAGGTCGCCCCTAATATGCAATTATCTAAAAAACTTATTTCATTTTAAAATAAATTTTAACCATTTTATCATGATTTTAGACAAATACAAATGTTACAATCTTATTCAGCGATTCAAAAAGTGTGTGTAAGATTATATATATAATTTACGTTACATTATTTAAACAGAAGTCAGCCTATCGTCCTTTCTAGGATCTGTAAGTTTCTTAATAAGGATTATGTAAATGTTTATTAAATTGATATCAATTACTTCAAATATTAATATTGCAGAGATAATTATTAATTAATTAATAAGAAGATTGGCAATTACAGATTCGTCATCAATTCGTCTGGAATAAATTTAGCATAGCAGAAATAAATTAAAATAAATATCGCTTTTGTATTTGCTCAAGGAAATTATCGTATGCTCTACATTAAAGTTTCGCAAAAACATATTGTATAAGAACATTCATTTAGAAATATGTCAAATTATCTGCATATAACGCAAAGCAAATATTGACCTTTTTAGATTATTAGTGTACTGCTGGTAAAAAGAACTTAACTAACTCGTGTATATGTATGTATCTATATGTGCTAAAGAAATATTTTTATAACATGCATCAGAGATTAAAATAGCTTATGCAAAATGCAATGTGAAATACGTAAAACTCTACATCAAATTATATATGTATTATTAATTTTTTGTTTTTTTCATATTCGCCGATTTTACGGAAAATCAGTTCAATTATTCAAAATGTATAACAATCACGAAAACAAAATGTGAAAAATATTTTTATTATGACACTCCATCGTACATGTGCGCATATGTAGGTGTGCACGATTATATACACAAAGTACGTGTAATATACTCTAGAAATAGTTGGTTGATTTTTAGAACTGGTTAAATAGAGTGCATAGCGTACATCACGGTAAGCAAAAAATAAACAACTGTGTAGGATTAATGTTCTATAAATAAAAGGTTAAAGACGTTTGTGTTCGAACAGAATGTACAGATTATAGCGTGTTCGGAACAATTTGCGTGGGAGTGTTTTATCATTGATAAAATTATCGACAAGATCTTCAATTTGAACTTACTTTGAGGAAATTAAAATCTGTGACGGCATATTTCTTGAACCTTGGTAAGTTTGTCGCTGGAGGCGTTATTCGACCGCTCGAGAAACGATCCGAGGAATCTGAATTTCGCTGATTGTCCGATGACTGCGAGGGCGCTAAGAATAAATGATAATCGCATCAATTTCATTTTTATTTTTTTTTTTAATAAGTAAAATAAAGTCAAACACGCATCTGTAATTGTACATTAGGATCTGTTTTTCCTCAGACTCATCAATCATGCAGTCAGTTTGACAGACAAGAGACTTGATTTCAACTCCTAAATACAACGAACATAAAAATATTAATTAATCATTAAAAATTAGGCTTAAATCGAGCTAAATGCGGTTGTCAATATATATTTGCTAGAGAAATACATCTCTTTATAAGAATTTATACAAATATTTTGATTCTCTTTTTTAGACCTTCTTTAGTAAAATAATTAATATAACAACACGTTTATACATATCAGTTATTATTATTATTATATATTATACTTCTCTCGATCATTTTATACATTGACAAACGTATTTAGCACCATATAAGCTCATTAATTTGTATCATTAGAGCCATCTGGTTTGATCGTTTTAAAAATATTAATGTTAAAAATAAAAAAAATATCTACACAAATCATATGTATATATGTGTGTATAAAATTTGCATATGTATATATATACATATATGTGTGCGTGCATGTGCGTGTGTGTGCGTGCGCGCGCGTGTGTGTGTGTAAAGAATATCAAGGTTTCTTTTTGTGTGCACCAACGCAAGTTTTTACATATGCATATGATTACTTACTAATAGTCGCCTCTGATATTGTCATTGGTATTAAAAATATCTGACTCTCTAATTCGGTTGTACAGGGTGCCCTAGACCACCCGTACACCCCTTTTCTTTCAAAAACTAAGCATTTTAGAGAAAAACGTTTTGGACAAAAATTGTATGGTTTTGAGGGGAACATAAGATGGTGTCATTGGTTTGACCTTGGATGGCATCGTTAAGGTCAAGTCAAGGACACCTTTAATTTCTTAAATGGAACCCCCTTTTTTTATTGCATATTTTTGTAGCTTATCTTGAGAGCTTTACAAAACACTATAATAAAGTATTTTTTCATTAAGTACTTTTTAAGTTATTTTATATTTTAATCTGACACATATTTTGATATAAATTAAAATATCTCGTAAAATATTTAGTTTTCGAGAATCTTACCGTAATACTTTTATGTACAGAATAATGAGACAAATCAATCAGTATAAAGAAAAAAACAATCATTCAATATTTATCATATTGAAATATTCACATTATTATAAAAAAATTATGCATATCTCTCCGTTCTAATGAAAAAATACTTTATTATAGTGTTTTGGAAAACTCTCGAGATAAGCTACAAAAATATGCAATAACAAAAGAGGGATTCCATTTAAGAAATGTCTTTGACTTGAACTTAACGATGCCATCCAAGGTCAAACCAATGACACCATCTTATGTTTCCC
This sequence comes from Formica exsecta, assembly GCF_003651465.1. Taxonomy (NCBI): domain Eukaryota; kingdom Metazoa; phylum Arthropoda; class Insecta; order Hymenoptera; family Formicidae; genus Formica; species Formica exsecta. Next base: position 38,151 of record NW_021853497.1, read on the forward strand.
TCAAAACCATACAATTTTTGTTCAAAACGTTTTTTTCTAAAATGCTTAGTTTTTAAAAGAAAAGGGGTGTATGGGTGGTCTAGGACACCCTGTATAACATATTTTAAAAATAAATCCGACCATTCAAAATTATCCATATAAACATATCCATACCGTGCAAACAGGTGAAGAACGAAGAATATCGGAAAAGTACCACGTGTTACTGTAGTTGCGAACTATACTTCTTGAAATGTTGCAATTAAATGGACAGCGCAAGATATTTACTACTCACCTCTCTTCAAAGCTTGCAATGCTTCTGCGACTAGCTTTTGGTTTAATCCACATAGATTTCCAGTTAGCTTTTCGCACTTCTTATGGCAGGCCATGTCACAATCTATAGGAATGTTTTATTGCAGAGCAATAAAAAATATATCCTTTAAATCCGCTTAATATCATAATTTTTTTGATGCCTTGTAATGGTGTGAGCAGCAGACTCGATTTACGATAGTATATTACGCGTGCTATTATAGCGTATATAATAACGCAATATAATAGCGTTATCATACAAGTTCGCACGCACATACAGGATAGTATACAATTTGTAATAAAAACAAAAAAAAAACAATAAAATAAAATTATTTGAAAAGAACTATAGGAGAAAGTAAGGTAAAACCGGGTACTTTTTTGGATTTGTCTTCCTACAAAAAATCAGAGAGTAAAAAAAATTTTGCTGACCATTATTAGTCTTTAGTGGACCTTAAACTATAAGAAAATGAGGCTAGTTGCTGGAAAAAATATTTGGTTATCAAGGATAACAAGATTTTTCGGAGAGGTCAAAATATCCGGTTTTGTCCTACCGATAGGGTAAAACCGGATATCCATTTGAAAACATGTAAAACACCGTGCAATTACAAAATCTAGATTTATTTTAATCAAAATACAATATAAAGATGTATTCTATTGACAAAAATCACAAATAAAGATATCCTCTTGTTCAACATTGCTGCAGGACTTTCTTATTTAATTTTTTAACTTTAGGGATCTCAAAAAGCTTTTTTTTGTGGTTTCTTTTTCTGAGTAGTAGTTTTTGTTTCCAACTGCTTTTTATAGGAAGACAAAATCAGAATAACATTTCTTCCTCTTTTCATTACATGAGTGTAGGTATCCGGTTTTGCCCCAACACAAGGAAAATAACAAACACGGCGGTTGTATATTCCGGCATACAAAGTGATGATCAAAACTAGTGTAGATATACTCTCTATATGTACAGAATGTGTGTGTATGTGTGCAATGCTGCATTTACCGAAGCAGATGCTCTGTGTAGAAAAAGTCCATAACGACTCGATTGTTGTCCCGATATCGATTTTTTTTGGCTCAGAAATTTTGAACTTCTCTCAAAAAAGAAATATCGTGTACACGTGGACACGGTTCATCTCAAAATAATGTCGACATCAATCTACAACTAATAACACGAGTTAGCCAAAGATAACAGCACTTATCACGAAGAAACAGAGATATCCGGTTTGACCCGCATACCCGGTTTTATCCTACTTTCCCCTATATAAAAATATAAAAATAAGAGCAAAAAAGCTTTTTCCTCGAATTCAATTTCTGAATTAATTTCTGTTTCTCGCGATTTGATATTTTTTTAAATTACATACATATTTACTAAATTTCCGCGTAAGGGGATTGCTTAAATGAATATTTAGAAAAAATCTCAAATTAGATATTGGTATTTTTCAAAATCCAGAAAAAGTCGATTACAAATGTTTACGTTAAATACAATAGTATTAATGTTATTTCTAAAAACCATACGAATGGTATATATTGTGGTATATATTGGTATATGTGGCTTGGTCAAATATTTTTGTGATTGTGGCTGTATGTACGTGTGAAAATTTATTTGAATGAAGAAAAATCTTTCTACTGATTTATAATTTCAACCTCCACAATGAAAAAATGCACGGAAAAAGAATTTATAGATCTATAACATTTTTTCCGTCTAACATTTTTTCATCAATGCGATACATAGCATATAGTGACAAAGTTGGGTCAATTTACACTCTGTGTGTTGAGACATTCTTTTACATAAATGAAGTGCTAGATACAGATCATATACGTTATGATAACTATGTTATAACATTATTTTAATAGCGTCAGAAAAAAAAAACACGACGCGGATGATGTATGTATTGATCCTCGTCTATTGCTTCCACCATTGGATACATCAGCATGTGATATCACAAAGGGTCCATTCGGGAAGACGCTATTAGCGCTAACAGCGTCGTTCTATCTTTGTTACTTATTGAAAGTTGAACAAGAACAGAGCACGCTCATAGCGCTAAAAGCGTGCTCTCCGAACGCAGCCTAAATGCAATACGAAGAAATAAAAAGTTTATGAAAATATTCCGGCGTGTTGGAAAAAAGCTCTTGACTTGATCTATTGAATTTATGAGTTTCATCTGCAATGTGCAAGTTTAGTCGCAAATATTTCTGACAAGCTTTTCGACAGACTTTTCTTAGTCTTCAGCGGTAGTTTATTTGTGCATATTATATCTTGATTTAAAGTCAATATATGTGAAAGTGATTCTGTTTAAAAGTGTAATCATCATATACATATAAAAAAAAAAAACATAAATATACATTAATGTTAATAAACATAATGTTAATAAACATTAATTACAAAATACATTCCAAGCATAGACACTTATAAATATTTTTGAGACTTTTGTATAATAATTATAATTTAGCTAGAGGTAGTTTTAGCTTTTGTATATAAATTTTGTAACACATACGCTGACATGCAAAATTATTACCAGACAATACGCGAATCATTAACAAATAATTGAAACATTCACACGTAAATTAGTAAATTAATATTACCATCGCATTAGTATTTTCCAAATACCTTTCGACTGTCCCGTTAAGATCACAATTTAAATAATATTTTTTGTCAATTGTGATTAAAGATAGAAAAAATATTTGAAACTGATTGGATATATACATTCAATAACAAAATTCTGACGTGTAGATGATCGAAAAATAAATACTCAAGATTCTTGGTGAACCGTCGAATCCGGAATCGTTGCTTCTTGTCGAGTTCTTGTGCTCGGAATCATCGTCTAATTCGATGCAAGTTGATCCGCTTTCGTCTGTACTCCCTGTTGTGGCGGTGCTCGTTGTACTACCGGTACTATCGCTATTGACGGATGATGTTTTTGAATGATGTCGCCTCTTTTTGATCTTCGCTCTTCTGATCTTGGAGAGATCTCTCGGTGTGGCTGTGAGCAATGCCGATGGTGTAGTATAGAACATCCTGATGAGATCGAGTGGGCGTTGTGAAGGTGTGTTTCTCGGACTGGACTTGGGCGACGTTCTCGGTAATGGTTTTGCTGGAAACTGCTTTTCAGGAGTAAGCGTGTTCTGTTGACTCGTTATCATCGATTCGTTGTTACGAATCTTCATTTCTCTCTCACTTTTCGTTAACGGTATTTTCTTAGTAGACGGCTTCTTTTTCTTAATCGAATGCTTTGTCTTGAAAGATTGCGGATTGATGTTAGGACTAGCGACCAAACTGGTCTTTTCCGACGCAATGGGAGTCTTTACATCGTCATTGTTCATCCGATCGTCCTGATTGCTCCATTTTGAGATTTTTGTAGTTAAAAAAAGATCGGATGGTAGTTCGTTTGTTGGAGTATCGGGATTTTCGTCCCAAACTTCATCGATTCTGCGGCTGTTAGATTCTTCGGATAATTTAGACGCTTCGACTATATTTATTACAGGTACTGTGACCTCAGAAAGAGTAGATACTTCCGAAGCTGCAACAGTCGTCATATTGGATGTTGTAGAGTCGGATTGTATTAGGATCGCGGAATCATCATGTTTCAAGGGAGTCTTCTTTGCGGTCGAATTCGAGTCCTTGGTACCGATTGTTATTGAAAGGTTTTTCTTCTTCTTTGGCGGCATTTTCAGCGCGTTTTTCTTAATCTCTGTTGTTTTAACAAGTTTTGCAGCTTCTTCATTTTTCACTTTTGGAAATTCCAAAATGACATTCTCTTTTTCCTTTTTTTCTTCTGCGACAACGTTACTAGATTCAACTGTTGAACTGCCGAATTCTGCTATGCCTTTTTTGACGTTAGTCTTATCTTTTTTATCATTGAAATTTTTTACTGACGCTATCAACGACTTCTTTCTTGCCAATGAATCATTAAATATCCTCGAAGTCATTGAATCTATGTTTTCAATTTTGGTGATTGTAGCCTCGCAAGAAAATCCGCTTTTTTGTTTCGATTTCACCTCTTCAGGACTACTCGTCGCTTTAATCTCGCTCCAAAAATCGATAGATTCGGTAGAAGCACTTTTGGATAATTGCCCACTTTTCTCCTGCGACTTGTCGTAATTCACGTCGACTATCACCGACTTCTTTTCCGTTACTTTATTCAGAAATTTTGTCGGCTTTAACGTTTTTTTGATGGATATACTTTTATCCGCAGCTTTTTCATCAACGGATGCAGATTGTTGCACATTGGGAATATTATTCGATGTCAAATTCGATAAGCAATCATTCATTAATTTTTTAGAATCAACAAAGATGCCTTTTTTCACGATTCCTGGCACATCAAGATCTTTTTGAGAAAATGATATGGATTTATCATCATTAATTTTTGTTATTTTAGATATATCTGAATCTTCCTTAATTTTCAATGAGCCCATTTTATCGGTTTCGTTCACAGCCGTTCTCGGAAAAGTTTTCATTTTGAATTTGGATTTTGCAACATCAAGTCTCGGCACATTGTTTTTTAGATTGGATAAATCGGAATCTCCTGATGAATCTTTTCCTATGTCGACTATGTCGACATTACTTTTTTTTTTTATGTCAGTCTTCAATAGATTCGATTCTTTCGATGCTGATATTTTGGTGTTGACTATTTCCGTCTCGACTTTTGATGAATTAGTCGTTTTTATAGATAATTTGCGTAATATGTTTCCATTAGTCTTCTCTATTTTATTTGTCAATGTTTTCGTCAAATCGACTTTTGTCGGTTTGACATCTGTTATTGATTTCATTTCCTCATTGCAGTCAGTACTACGCACTTCACCGTTCATTTCCTTGGGCAAGGTCGTTTCTGTGGTCACTAAATTGGCCATGTCATTGGCTTGAGTTACGCTAATTTTAAAAGTTGATTTACTCGTGTCTACGCTATTGGGTTTCTTCGAAGCATTGAAGAAGGAAGTCTTTGCCAATTTTGATGCTTTGTTCACCTTCTTTTCCGGCAACGTGACAACCTCCTCAGCACTATCCGGTGGATTTGCCAGATACTGTGCCGTCTCTCGTAATGAAAGCTCTGACGCTTCTACGACATTATTTCTATCTGTATTAATTTTAGACGATTTTGGCAGACGACACAACGCACTATTGGCACTGTTTTCCCCAGCATTATCGTCAACTTCACTTAAGACAACGCTTCGCCTTGTAGCATCTTCACGCGACATCGCCAAGATTTTTGGTTTATCTTTTTCTTCCATGAGTTTATCTGTTTTTGAAGTGACAGAATTTTTAGTAGTGAGAAATTTTGGCATCTCGGTAGTTGAAACAGTTTTTATGTAATCAAAGCCTTTCATAGCATTGATTACATTATCATTGTTCTGACTTTCATTTTTTTTTATATTGGTGAAAATATTTTTGGATAATTTTATTTGTTTTACTTGTGCATCGTTTTTCTGTGCATTCGTCGAAATAAATGCTGAAGCGCTTGATTGTATAGAATTCATAACCTTCTCAGCACTCTTCGAAAGTGGTGCATTGTTTATGTCATTTTCTCGTACATCGCTATTTGTTTTTGAGACAATCTTGTTTCGTATGTCCAAGTTATCATCCAATGTGAAATAAATGTTCTTTTTTGCCGAAAATTCCATTTTCTTAGACTTATCTGAAATTTTATTTACCGTCATATCTTTAGTATCATTTGTCGTTTCTATATCGTCATTCAATTCCAGTGAATCTTTGCTCGTTAAATTATTTAATACATTATCTTTAAGAATATTATTTTTCACATCAACGAAACCATTTGTCAGGCTTAATTGATTTTCATTGTTGAATTTCTCATTTCTTTCGAGATTGATGTTGAGTTTTTCTATAGGCTTTTTTATTGTCAAATATACGCTGTTCCTTGATGTATCCTTTAGGTAAGGTTTTTGCGTAGGTAACACTATTTGCATTTCCGTTTCGTCCATATTATTCGGAAAAGCATTCACTTCACTTTCAGTTTTAAATACCCTGGGAATAGGAATCTTCACACTCTCTCTAAACTGTTCGGCTATTGATTCACACTTCTCATTTTCGGAGCTTGCATTCACCCAAATTGTAGAGAAATCCCCAGCGCTGTTACAAGCTTCGATCTTATACATCTGAGATTTCGACTCATTGTTCTTCTCTTCAATCTCCGAATCAGTGGATATTTCGTTGCAGATACTCGATCGCCTGTTATCAATCTTATCAGTTAGCCATAATTTATCGATAGTTGGCTTCTTCTTTTTTTTCGTCTTATTCGTGGTTTTCTTTATTCTTGTTGTAGCTGTTTTCTCCTCTTCTTCAGTCATCGTATCGGAATTGGTATAGTAAGAGTGAGCAATAATTGAACCTCTCGTTGTTGTCTCCTTCCTCATCAAAGTACCTTGTCGTATTTCATTCTCGATCTGAGCTTGCTCCTCAGCCACGAGACTATCCAAGACCTTCGCTTGAACTTGCGCATACGTAGCTTTTTGTTGCAATTGTTCAGGATTAAGTTGCAGATCGGCAGAGGATCTGCGTCGT
>NW_021853497.1:45176-48319 GCF_003651465.1 Formica exsecta
GTCGTGTAAATCTGCGAGTGATTCGCTTTTGTACAGCCTCTTGCTCTTGAAGATTCTCTAAGCGATTCAAGCTGACTTGATGATATAGACGTGTCTGTTGATTTCCGTCGCCATCTGATTTCTTATCTTTAATAAAGAACTTCTCCATCAAGAGCTCGCCCACTGACTTCTCGTGTTTTTCATTATGTTCTCGTAATACAGGATTATCTTTCAACGCCTGCGATCTGATCTTGATGGTCGGACGATTGCGATGCAAGCGATTCCTAGGACGACTCCCATTGTGTGAGAGAATTCTCGGCGATGAGACGTCAATATCTGCCGTGTCTATTACTCGTCTCGCATGTCTTATGGATATCGATGGAGGTCTTATAGAGAAACGATGCAAGTGATTGAGCGGAGATTCCGAAATAGTTGATAGATGCGGCGAGAAACGTGACAGTGGAGTGTGAAAAGGTATTCTGCATGGACATTATAATTGTTCGTAATCACGATCATAATCCACATTTTGCATAAATTTACTATTATTTTGGCGGATATTTTTCTTGTGAATCGTTAAATGAATTTCTCTTATGGGTGTTTGAATTGTCAAATGCAAAATTGACCGTTAGGGGCTTCGAGCCTTAAACAGTGCGAAGAAATATTGTTGTTAATATAAATAATTTGTTAATTTATCGTACAATTTAAAAAAATATTCTATTTTAAGCAAGAGTATAAAAATCACATAAAACAATATTTAACAAATTTAATTACAATTTAATAATCTATATATGATTAGTAACACTTTACGTATTTATCTGATAAAATGCTTATATACATATGCTTACACCCATATCAATTAACCAGTCCTTCAATCGATTACCGCATTTTTACTTCAATGCGAAATAGTTATTTTTGTTTCGTATTACGTTACGAAGTGAAAACATTTCACCAACATTTGTACATATGTGAAAGGCATACATGGTTTGTTTGATAAAATGATCAATGTATAAAATAATGCTATTTCTATATATAACCATATAATGCATTTGAGAAAAATTTTTTCAAATTATGTGATATCTCAAAAAAATTTCATTTATATCTTGTTTTTCTTATATATTAGACACAATAAATAAAACAAAACAAAAAGAAAATATTAATAGATAGCATTTTTTATGGTAATTATGCTAAGAAAAATGTTACTATAAAATACTTTTATGATACTAATAATATAAATAAAAACGTTGTACGATATTTAATCTTTTTTTTTATAACAAAACGTAATTAGATTTCAGTTTAGGATAACTTTTAAATTTATCGATACATACATCACGTGATTTGAAGAGTCATATGAATCACTGACTCGTCTTGCCAAAATCTCTAGTATGAAAGATAAACGAGGAAAAAATTTATATATTATGATTATATGATCTATTTCGTACTTTTACGAAAATATTATTGTGTAAAACTTTTTATACATAACATATATGTACATATCTATATAACGATTCCTAAGAAAAATTTCCACCAATCAACGTCCGCTCAAAAAAACAAATGTTGGCCTGACCACAAAAAAAAACAAAAAATAAAAAGATTCGAATTTCTTTCTCTTCCTCTTTCTAATTCACTCTAAATATTATAAATACAAACAAAATGACATTTATATGATGTTACAACGTTTTATACTCGCACTAAGATAAAATTGCTTTATTCTTACCGTCCCGTGCCTGTCATTAACGAGCTATGATTTACATAAGCTCCTCCTCCATAATAGTACGGGATGTCGTTGTAGTATGGCATTTTTTACACCTTGTACTGTTTACACTGAACTATAATGTCTGATAACAATTGCCGGGCAACGATAACGAACGCTGACAAGTGACAAGAAATAATCAAAAATGTGCTGGCCAAAGGATGATCAAATAATTGCGTTGTGTTTTTAGCAGCGGAGATCGGCCATGGAAATTCACTCTCAGGTGTGCGAAAACCAAACCCGTTCTCACAGTTTAGGGAGCCAAGACCAACTGAGTTTAAGCCGGCGACCCGATGTAATAATAGAATTCTAGTATATGAGGCTTCCCAGTGCGTCTAACTATACTACCTAGACTCTAATAAACCGCGAGCATAACGGCTATTACAACTGATAGTTGCAATAGTAAAGAATGTAGAACAATTAGCCATCTATATATCTTGTTGAATATTGTGGATATAATATAATTATTGATATTGATGAGAGAAAGAGAGAGAGAAATCATTAGGAATTTTTAAGATGATATTCAATGATATTATATTTTTTTGTATTTACAATTAACTATATTTATACTAAGACAAATATTTGGTTGTAAAAATCAGGTTCTGCTTGTAACAACATAAAATTTTGATTAAAATATACCCAAACAAATTGTTTAGTTATCATAAAAAATATTTGTTATTTACATTTCTTTCTTTTAACATACTACTTTTTTTATAGGAACAAAGAATCGTAATAAAATAAATTTTATAATGCCAAACAAAAATGTTTATTTGGACAATTTTGTTTTAGACGGTTTGTTTTGGACAATTGTATCAAATAATTGGGTTATTCAAACCAAATATTATGTTTAGATTTATATGTTAAGATTTATATTTAAGGTTTAAGGATTAAGTTTTTCGTAATTTATATAAAAACGCAATGCGTAAAACCATTACACATGTAAATGCCGCCGAATTTGAAGATGCCTTCCAAAAGGCGTCTTCAACTGACAAATACCCTAAAGTAAGTGAACGTTCGGGATCGAAACTCGGAATCAGCCGAATACAAGTCGGATGCTCACTCAGAGAGCCACGCATTATTTATATTGTACGTATACATATATTACTAAAAGTTTATTTTTTATTAAATGTTTTTACGAATAAGAATTATTAGTTAAATATTACACAATGAAAAAGATTACAAAACTTTCAACATTGTTTACATAAACAAAAAATATAAATACATTATTTAAATTATTATAAAATTGTATCATTTTTATATGTATAAACAAAATATTTAGTTTATACAAATATAAATTTGATACTTTTCATATACTTAAGTTAAATTAATTATTAGATTAATTAAAATATTTAATTTTTAATTTAATATTTAATTTTTATAAATAAGATGTAACAACTAAATTATTTGTTTGAAA